>NW_009601622.1:8117-8341 GCF_000690535.1 Cariama cristata | reverse complement strand
CTTCCCCCTCTGGGAAGGGACGGGGCTAATAAAGAGTATTTGCCACCCGCTTTAAGCGCCGGCCCAGCCTGAAACGGTGACATATTGGAAGACTAACCAGAATATAGTACCAGAAGCATATATTTGTACGATTTTCACAATGCATAATGTATGGATAGAGAGATACTTCAGGCAAATGTGTTTGTCACCTACACCTAGAACAGTTCAACAAGATCCCTGGGAAC
>NW_009601622.1:0-8086 GCF_000690535.1 Cariama cristata | reverse complement strand
TCTTCCTAGGCCGACACATGTACGCAGCACACAGTGTCAGGGCAGCAGACACGCTGTACCAGCTGGCAGACCCAGCATGTGCGCACAGGTTAAAGGGTAAAGCGCACTGTGCAACAAGTAGCCTTTGCCATGTTTATGAAAAAGGAGGTGGCCCTCCTTGTATAAATTGTCCTAGTGAAGCAAGACACTACTCCATCTTGCATATAATCAGTTCAATATATGTTAGTGGTTTCATAACTTTGTAATTGTGCCCTTTCCATCTTTTTCATCCACGCTAGCAGACATTCAGGATAATGTTATATTGAAATTGAATCCACTCTGGGAATATAACTCATTGAGAACAGAAACCAGGATAACAGATGAAAATGTTTAAGTAGTCTTAGCTGTTCTTTTACTCCAATAGTGTCCTACTCCTGTTGCCCAGCTTTGCTTCATTCCAAATTGTATCTGTCCAAGTCAAATTCTTTTCCTAAATTATTTACTTTCAGTAGTGTGGGAAGGCACATTTTAATTAATTTCTGCTGAATTTCTCAGTGTGAGCTCTCATCTAATATTTGTTTCTTAGCTAGTAGGGAGGGCTTCAGCTCACAGATTAAGACTTAAATTTAGGTGTTTGCTTGGAATTACAGAATCGCACAGCTGCTCAAGGCAGGGACAACACTGAATTCAGAGCAGTTTACTTGAGGAGTTAGTAGTGATCTTGAACAGGACATGACTGCTCTACTGAGCTTTGTACTTAAAGTCTGTGCTGGCGCATGTTATGACAGAGAGGACATCCCAGCCTGTCAGGAGAAGGTATATGATTGTTTGCTACACGAAATAAACGGCTCCACAGTGTGGGAGGGAGGAGGAACCCCTCTACAGATGGCATCTGTGCAATGTGCTGGGGGAAGATCCACCTGGTATCTGTCTGATGCTGCACAAAAGTTCCCAGCATTGGAAGGGACATAGGATTTCCTCACTATCTATATTTCTGGTTTTACCCTATCTTATGAAAACAGCTATTTTACTACACCCTTTATTGTTCCACCACCCTGGTGCAGAGCACAAGCCCAGCTCACTCAGCCTCCCCCACCTGGTGACATCTTCCAGCCCTCCAACCATCTTCATGGCCCTATGCTGAGCTCACTCAAGCTCATCAACACCTTTCCTGTGCAGGGGCTCCACAACCAGAGGTGGTATTCCAGATGTGGTATCATGAGGGCTGAGTAGAGGTGAATAACCACTTCCCTCAACCTATGGATTTACGTGTGAGCTGTGTGTGTCAATTCCCATCACATCCAAAGGGAATCAAGGCTTCACTTCAGTGCCTAAACATAGGTACAGAGTACTGTTTGAGTGGCCCTAGAGTATGCTGAGACGACTCGACTCATTTAGTGTAGGTTTTACCCTATTGCTGTGTTAGGATTGTGGAACAATTTTTTTTTTTCCTCACTGCATGAATTTTTAAAATATTATCTTGGAAGATGACATATTGCCTAGTTTGTTGTTATTGTTGTAATTCACAAAATTCCAACATTATCCAAATAATAATTCCTTCATCCTTCCTCTGGCATTTGATCCTTTAAATCTGTGGTACTGTCAAGTAATCCATCTGAATTTACTGAGCTATACAAGATGTAAATCAGGTAAGCATTTTTTCTGTACCTGTAGCTGGGTAATCATTTCAAGTCACTTTGTTTTTCAAGGAGATATTTTCAAAGCTAGGATTTAGCCAAATCTCAGCCACAATTTCTCCTGTGGCAACAATACTGACTATACTGGCCTGAGTACCTTAATCATAGAACCACTGAATCAGAGAAATATTAGTTGGAAGGGACATCTTGAGGTCTTCCTACAGAGCGTAACTGCGCATTGAAGTGGGACTATCACCATCACTAGCTCAGGTCAGACATAGCTTTGTCCAGTCGGCTCTTGAAATCCTTCAAATATGGAAACTTCACCTCTCTGGACAGCCTGTTCTAGTGCTCTTGGTGAAGAATACTTCCTAATGTGCCTTCAGAACCTCCCACAGTGTCCCCCTGTTAGATCACCTGCCACCACTAAGAAGAATTTGGTTCCATCAGCTCCGTAGCTACCCTTAAAGTGCTTATAGGCTGGTATTAGATTACTCCTTAACCAGATCTTTGCTAGACTAAACAATCTTTGTCTTCCAAAATCTGCATGAATTGCAGTGCATTGCAGATGCTTTTTGCCAAGCCAGGCAAGAAATATATGCTGAAGCAGAAGTATGTGTATTTTAGTGTTAAAAGCCCCCCACCAACTTCTAAATACAGTAACTGTTTCATCTCGCGACAGACACTACCTATTAAATACAACTTGTGAAGAGAATAGGTTTGCACTCTTTTACTTTGGAATGCATAAACAAGTTCTAAAAAGTTCCTATTTAAGAAAAGATCAAGTGGAAAATACTGATGTCTGCTTTTGTTTTAAGAAACCCAGGTCTGCCTCTTTTGTCTGTGAGATTCTGTAGATCTGAAGAGCTAGTAGTTTATTGCTACTGCACTTGTCAAGTCATGAAATCCAATTAATTAAGAAAAGCAAATTTTTGCATGATTGCCTATGTCTCTAGAGGATTTTAAAGAAATAAAAAATTACTTCCTTAGTGCTAATGTGATTCTATTTCTTTTCAAACATTAAAATGCAAAAAACTGGGTACCATAGACCTTATAGGGTGGAAAGGGCTAGAGTGTGCTGTAAAAGATTCAGTTACCAAGAAGATGGTAGAAACATTTACTTCTTAATATACTTTTATATAAAACATTTATGTAGTAATATATTCTAGGGTAGATAAAAAGAGTTAACATAACATTGCATTGAAATTGCCCTAGTGATAGTAGGGCAATTCATTTTCATAGTAGGGCAATTTCAATTTTCAAAGAGATGTATTAAGTAATGAAATACATACCAGTAGCATGAAATGCAATGAGAACTCCTTTTGGAAGTAGTGTAACATCTAGAAAATAGATTCTTTCATATAGATTAGCCAAATTTACATGAGTACTGTTTGAGGATTTAGCCTGTAGCACATACGCATTTACAGCAAGATAGATTCGTATTTCAGTATTAAAATATTGCTTATTTCCAGAATGCAGGGGATAAACTACTTCACTGTAAGTCACCTTGCTGGACTAAAATTATGTACAACTTTTTGCTGCTGTATTGGTACAACTTCTTAGAGTTCTGGTTTCTTAAAAAAAAAAGTACTCACACTGCTAATTCAATAGTTACGTTAACATACAAGGTTCTTTGGAACAGGCTTAATGATTCAGTTAGAAAGTTACTAGCAAGTGGCTATGGAACTAAAGCAGCCTCAAATGCAACAGCGAAAGCCAATGTGCCAACAAAAGATAGAGAAAAATGCAGACAGCATTGCAGACAGCATATATACAATCATGCAATGTAGGCAGCTACTAATGCTGTTGTCATGAGACAAGAAGACACAAAATGATGAATAGTGTCAGTAAGTCCATTCCTCAGAAAGAGTTAAGCTTTAATTTGGACAAAAACACTTGGGCAGGAGGAGAACTTCTAGGCAAGCCAAAAGACTGTTAGAAAATGTAAGGACAACCCAAAATCTCATCCATTTACAGTCCAGATGCACTACAAACTACCCTTAACTGTTCAAATTAACATTATAATGAACATGGGACAACATTCTGTCCTGCTAACCCTGTTTATATACCAAAAGTGAAATTTAAACCCTTGAGTGGACCTAGCTCTTATTGTGTACATGCCTATGTTTTGTGTATGTGTGTATAAATGCTGTTCCTCTGCACACACACGATCTCGATGCCTTTCACTTGCCACGAAACTATGTTCACTTCCGAGATGAGTAAATTAACTGTGTATTTAAAGGAAGGGGATGTTACTTTAGTAAGATTGAAAGGTACATAATGTCAAATCCAGCTTTATAGCTTTAAAATGTAGGACTGCAACACATCAAACTACTATAATTACTGTTAGGCAATATTTTGGAATAAGACTCTACTAAATTAAGTGCATCCTTCAGTAGGAATTAACCACAGGCATTAAAGCCAAAGAAAAAAGAAGGGATATGGGCCCCCTGTGACTTGTAACTAGGCATGTCCCAGGTACTTCCTATAGAACAGTACCACTAACTACGTACATTACTACGTGCCTCTTTTTAATCCCTAAGGAGATTATGTCTGAAAAAATAACTTTTAAACCCGTTTTGGGAAAAGCTTTATTAGTCAGCAGTGCTGACCTCATTCTTTGGGTATGTTTCTGATTTCATAGACATTACTGACAGCAGTGAGTGAGAGTTCCACTCAGCCCAAAGCCTGGAACTGGTTTGCCTAACCCATGTACTTGAATCATGGTGGTAGAATTATTTTCCACAGTTTGTAAACCATTCTCTAAATAACACTTTCTCCCATTGCTGCTATAAAATTTTGTGCAACTTTAATAAACAGTGTTTACCCGTATAGTACTGAGCTTTTACTGGTACTTCTACAACTTTCATCAGACTACTTTAAGTTGAGATAGAAATAAATCATTACAAATCAGATACATAGGCTTCCGCCAAAAAAATGATCTTTTTCATTTGTAGCATTCCAGACAGTCTGGATTCTCTATTAGGACACTAAATGGCCTGCCAGCTCACCTGCCGCCAGGGCTGTGGAAAACAACTGACAGATAAGGAGCCTCACCAAGGCTGGTCAGAGCAAAGAAAAATGGAGAAATAATGTGTAACTTCAGGAGTAAGAACTATGATGGACTGGTTTTGAAGAAGAATGACAAAGTATGTTTTCCACGGATGAGAAGTCATAAACAGAGTTTTTTAATAAAAGGAAAAATGCTAAGATGCTCAAGGTCTGGCACAAAGGTCAGACATATTTCAATGTTTTAATTAAAAGACAAAGTAAATAGCCATGACTCAGTTTCTCCGATGACACTGAATAAGCGATTGCAAACAATGTGGGTAGTGAATTAATTCCAGTGGACCTAAAGAGACTGTGCGTTTTGACCTCCTTCCATTCATGCCAAGAACTTTGACACTTGCACAATCATGGTCTCAACCAGACGCTGCAGTAACAAAATTCACATCTACCAGTTCTTGCGAGCTGAAAGATAACAGGATGACTATTACAGTCAAGGGGCTGAAAAGGAATTGTAATATGAATTCTAGCATGAATCTGAATTTAAAATCCTAAGTAATCAACCACATTATTCATAACTACTATATAATTATTTGATTAGTACACTCTTGGTTTTAGCAGTTAGATTTGTGGAATGAACAAAAGGCCAGAGACCATTAACTACAAGCTGTGGAGGCACAGGAAATCAAGGCTAGCTGTGTAAAGGACTTCAGGTACCAATTCCCTGAGCAGAATCCAAGACCCTGGTTTAGGGATCCAGAACCCTGAGTTAGGGATCCAAGCACCATTACGTTGTGTGGGAAGCAGGAAACTGCCTGGACTTAGCAAAGCAAGCATAATGAACAGCGAGGGGTGTAGTTAAATCCCAGATCCAGATTCTAATCTAGAGTCTTAACTCTGAACGAGAGCCAGGTACCTTTACCCATTCAAAATGCAGAGCCCGTAACTCTAAAGGTGCCTTACAACCGTTCCTTCAAGGGACAGGCTACGACTTGTCCAGTTCTTTCAAATGGGATGAGAAAATGTAGGTCCGTAGGCAGGGAGAGGAAGAACAGCAGGAATAGGAGGGAAGAGGAACAGAACAAGATCACTGACAATATCTAGTATAACACTGTTTTCAATGGAATATTTGCCCAGGTGATGCAAGAAAATGTGGTCAGTGCTACTTTCAGCCTCAGAAGGTTTAAATACACATTTCTGATTCCCTATGGGAATCTCCTGTTCACCAACTTACTGGCAAGGCAGAACAGAAAATGCTTTCTCCTCTTTTTGAAACTAGCTGACTATGCACAAAAGAATGGAAGATTCGTTGAACCAAGAAGAAACCCTGGAAAAACAGACATAGTTCTGAATCCTTGTGGCTAAAGCACTCCAATGGGAAGGGGAATGCCACAGTCTGGTATTTGCTCCTATATATACACTTTCTACCAAAAGCTATTGTGTAATGAGAATAATCTGAGGAACCAAGACCAGAAACTATGGCCTCTTTGTAGATGACTTCCTAACCATGAGGCAAGAAAGTCATATTTACTTTTGCACTTAAACTGTTCCAGTACACTTACTTTTGTCATTTGGAACAATCCCAATAGGAAAAACACCATGGGAATAACTTGGGTCTTTTCTGATTGCAGCTTATAAGGCTGCCAGCACCGCCCAATGTGGCACTGAAGATAGGCAGACTGGCTTGGAGTCTGTGCAGCCACAGCAGCAGCGCAGAGAGGGAAAGAACAGGTGGGATTTGGTGGGATCTGTTACAGTTCTAGTACTGTATATGCACATCACGGTTTAATAGCAATGAAGTCCATGCTGGTTATTAGTCCCATAAATGCACTACACATCTATACATAATAGGCAATGCAAAGCAGGTTTTTGTACAGCAATCCCAGACTGTCTTGTTAACTAACAGCACCTTGTGCATGCACAGAGAGCAACTGCCTCGTCCACGGAGCAGATAGTAGGTCAAATCCTGCAAGGAGTCCCATTAGTGTGGTGCTACAGCTAGATGAACTGAGATTTTAATGTGTGATTTGGTGTGGGTGTAGCCTTGGGTATACTGACCCTCCTGCTACACTTCTTTTGGAAGATGTATCTGGAAAAGGAATGGGGTAACAATGCAAAATATTCACTGGCTGCTAGGCGAACTGATTAGATAACATTTAGTACAACCATTTACAATATTCTATGAAAATGAGTTGTCGCCTTAGCAAACGTGTCACTTCCGTATTAATTTCTAGGATTCAATGACAATAAGGAGCAAAGCACCTAATTACTTTAAGTAACTGATGTAAGTCAAAGATACTAAGCAGTTGCAACGTAAGTATTATATTGTCTGCTTTTTGGATTTACAGAAGGCAGTTTCACAGCCATGTGACTGCTTGGCAGTTTTCTCTGAAAGTTTCTCTTCTATTTGAGTTGTTTAAGCCTTTCTAAGGTTTCAAGAATATTTAGCTCTTCTTTGACAAGAGTAAAATATCGAAGGGAAGTAACAGAGAGAAAAAAGCGAGAAGAAAATAATGTAGAAATGTTCCACTTGATTATTTGCAGTATTTGTGCCAAAAACTGCAGCCAATTGAAAGGCTGCAGAAAGCATCCATGCTATCATAAGCATGATATTTTTTGCCTGTGTCCAACGGTCTTCATTCTTATTATTTTGAGAACTTCCCGTGAATGTTCATTCAAGTTGCGAATTAATTTTTCAATATTCTGTCTCTGAAAACAAGGAAATGTCTTCCCATTTTTGTCTGCCATCTAGTGTTAAGAGGCAGAATAATTGTATTCTGCATTTACAAAGCTTAAAATACTTGGGAGCTCTACACAGCTTCTGCCTATGTCACACTACGTTGATAAAAACAGAAAACAGCATTTTCCCTAAGGCTTAACTGAAGATGTTAGATTTAAACAATTATCTCAGACACCATTATTAGCAGAATGCTATCCTATGCATGTTAATTTGTTACTGTGCTTTGAAATACTTGGGTGTTTTTAATTTGTTTGAATCTCTTAGGTGACAGTGCTGTGTTTCGAGGATACCATCCACAGTCAACATGGCAAGTAAAAATAAAAATCCTGCCTGTAAATACTCAAATGCTATTCATATAATACATTTGTATCAAATGTACAGTGAAAGTATATGCAAAACTATTTTCTCAGAATTAACATCTCCCCCCTGGAAGTTGTTCTATTCAGGTTTAATTAATCTAAGCTGAAGTCACTGAACTCTGCAGCTAGAATTGCAATAAAGAATAAGACTTAATTTTATAAGCAGTTCCAGAATTAATTAATTTCAGTGTATCTGCACCACCTTTTATAGAAAAGGAGAGTGTAAGAAAATAGAAAACTTTCATACTTCATAAAGAACCCTAGAAAGACAAATTTTCAAACAATTATTTCTGGTAAATATCCAGTTTTTATCAAACTGCCTCATAACGCATTATCACTCAGTGTTGGGGCCAGTTCTGTTTAAC
>NW_009601621.1:0-8937 GCF_000690535.1 Cariama cristata | reverse complement strand
TTCAGCTCTAAAAACCCATTTATCTCCTGTCAGCGCATCCGCGCTGTTTTCATCCAGCGCTTTCTGAGATGCGGGGGGCTGCGGGTATAGGCAGCGTTCGGATGCACAGGAATAATGACTGAAGGGGTGACATGGCTGCGTAGAAACTCTTTTACTCTCCCTCAGGCCAGATTAGCCTTGTTTAAAACCCGTACGCTTCCATTTGTGCAATTTATTGGTTTGGTTTTATGTTGGCTGGCTGGTTCACGCTGCCGACAGTGCGGTGCCCTGGCAAACGCTGTGATTTGGCACCAAGTGATGCCCGGAGGAAGGGGGTCACCGGAGGAACCGGTGTCGGTGCTGCTGCCCGTGCTGCCTCTGCCCTCCCCGGTGGCCCCTTCCCTATGGCAGAGCCGCTGGGCACGGCCGGGCTCCGGGCTTCCCAGAGCCACTGCCAAGGAAAGCACCTGGTTGTATGGAGGTAGGTATAAATCCTGCAGCTGGTGAAAAACTTTGTGTTTGCCTTATACAGGCTGTGAGGGAGAAATCAAATCAGGCTTTCATGGGAAAAATTGAATTTATTACTTCCAAAAACAAAGGCATTGTCTGTCTGTCCCTGCCCTGCTTATGGTTTCATTTAAAATACTGGGAAAAATAATGACTGACCCCACAAAGGTGATGTAAAGACAACTTTTAACTGTCTCCTGTCATTGGATTTATTTTTTTTTTTGCACTTTAGAAAGGGTTAATGGATGTCTGCTGTGAGATTCAACAGTGTTTATTTAATTGGGAAAAGGTGTCTCTTAATTTTTTAAAATTTTTCTGAGAGGCTCCTCTCCTTGTGACTTATTTCCACAGAGTGAGGTGATTTGCTGCGCGTTCAGCTGCGTAGCTTCTGAACCACTGCCTCTGATTTGTATGGGGTAGAGACTGCTGAGTTAAAAGAAATGACATCGTTTATGGAGCTTTTTTTTCCTAAGATGTTATAAGCTCTATGAGAAAACTTGGAAAGTAGAAACAAAGAGGCTGAGAATTGAAAAATATTTATGATGTGCATGGATGGCAGTCTTAGCTTGTGGGCATGTTGTGCTTTGGGGCTGGTGGAAGAAAAGAAAGTTTTGATGAAAATTAATGACATTCAGCTGGAAACTCCATGTCATTTAAAGGAGATTTTTGTGTGGATATGATGAGCTCTCCTCATCCAGGAGGCACATTAAGTTCCCAGTTAGCTTTGCTGGGTAACAAGTGAAACCATTTAAGTCTTGATGTGGGAAGATGCAGGTACTCCGATGGCATCGGCCCCGTCTTGGTCCTGCCGGAGGTGGAAGGTGGGCCTTGAGGAGAGGAGTCCCTCAGGGGGTACCGATCTCTAATTGCTGTCGATGGTGCGGGGAGGCTTGCGGGGCAGCTTCTGCTTTGTGCTTGGGGTGGTGGCACTTGTGCCCTGAGAGAGCAAGGGGGTAAGGATGGAGGTGGGAGGAGGAGGGAGCATTGGGCTGAGGTCCCCGCGAGGAGCGGGGCCGTGCTGGGGTGGATGCAAACATCGCGTATGAGGGCCCTGCCTTAGGGGGAGTGAAGGGAGTTAAGCTAAAATTGTTTGTTTTCTCAAGTGACCAAATCAGTTGTTTTGGAAATGCGGGAGAAGAAGGGAAAGAAAATAATGCAAGAAACAAAATGGTGTGGGTGTAGTGTTTGATTCCTTCAATTTGCTCTGTCTTTGCTCACAAATAATTACCTAGGAGGTGTGTTACACCAGCCATCCTTGCTTGCTGTGCTTTGAGTAACGTGCTCTGTATTCCTTAAATGCATTTAATATATTCTTCCAAGTAAAAGATAAAACCTGAAGTCCTGATTTAAAAGCTTCCGATGCCCCCAACCCCTTTAATAAACCCAGACATCTTTATATACCTCAAGTCAGCGTGCTGATGCTGTTTGGACTACGGCGATTTATCCTTACCCTGTGAAGTGCAGGTGCAAAGTGGATAATTTTAGCACATTTGGGTCCTAGTTGGCTTTTGTGTCTTTTCCACTTCATATGTTTATCGATCTGATATCTAGCTCAATCAAGGTTTTTCATCTGTGTGGGTTAAGAGCTGACCTCTGCCAGAACAGCTGTCTTGAATCCATGTTTTTCTTTGTCTTGTTTTTCTTCCCCCACCCTCCATTGCATTCCCAACTCCCGAATTATACGTCCTGGGCGATGTCAGAAATGCACCATGTGGACTGAAATGATGGGAAGCTGGACGATGCTGGTTCGGGGACTCTGCGGGTTCGAGGTCTGTGTAAGACCTTCCTCTTCCATGCAGGTTCTCGTGAAGCTGAAGCAGAGGCTCAGCAGAGCTGTGGTCCTTGCGGTTAAGTGGGCTCTTGCACATTCCCAACTGGAAGGTGACAGCGGTGGCTTATTTTGAAGTTGTTTTTTCTTGGCATCTTTCTCACAGGATGGGGTGTCCTTCATTATAGCAAAAGTTGCAATCATTAAATAAGCCCGTTGTTGCAAGACGCCTGCCTCGCACTGTGCCCGTCGGGTAGGTTTTGATTCTTCCGTAAGACAAGTTGTGCCAGAAGTCGGTTTTTTGGAGCCGTTGTTTTTTTGGAGCCAGTGGTTTATGGACCATAGCTAGAGAACTGTGTGATTAACTGAACTAGTTTGAAAGCGTGTTACAGGAGTACTTTGACCGCTGTCCTTGGTGACCTTTTTCTCTTTCATTTGAGAGGTTGTATGAAGAAAAATGGATGGACATGGGTTGACAAACTGCAAAGTGAAAAACGAGCTGTAGGAAGTCAGGGGTGCTAGTCCTGCCTCGTCACAGATGCCCTTGGTGTTTTCTCAGAAGTCAGCTGGACGTGTTCTCAGTTATATACTTGTTCATGTTTGATGTCGTGTAAATTTGTTCAAGATTCCGGAGCAGGTCAGTCGTACTGTAGTGAAGAACAAGAAAGAGCCAAGGCAAGTGTTGAATGCTGTGTAGGATGAAAACCAGAACGATAAAAGGGAATAGGGAATGTTTGCCTTGCAGGTGTGAGCACAGTCCGCCCTGCGCGCTGAAGGAGTGGGAGGTTCTGCAGGAGAAATTGTTCAATTATACAGAGATCCTGGGGATTATGTGTGGACCTCCTGTGAATGATACTGTCATTTTGTAAATGGGATCTTGTATTCCAGTCTCTATTTCCAAAATACTCTTCAGCACAGATTTATGGCAGGGTTTAACACTAGGTAGAGGTCCTGTGTCTGAAGGCTGTGTCAGAGCACTCGAACGCAGTTAGCAATGAACAAAGATGCTTTCGTGGGAAAAAACCTTGCTTTTCCATGGAAACATTAAGGTCAATGTATCTGGAAGTACCTCGAAAATTTCTCAGCAAAAGCAGTTGGGAAGAAACCAGATGGTTTTTGCTAGAAGGTGCTCTTCCATCGGTGTTGGGGGGTGGGCGCGGAGGGAGCGGCTGAGCGGCGGTGGCTGTTCTCTGCGCGGAGCCGAGGTGGGGGCAAGCGGGGGTCCCGTTCCTGCCCTGGGAATGGGGGAGGCAGCAGCGATCTGGGCTCCGCGAGACGAGCCCGCCGTCAGACCTCGTCGTTTGGGAGGATGATGCTGGCGTTTTAATTTTTACGTAGGGGGCAAGGTGAAGAGATTGCGGAGTATACAGTTACACGTTTGAGTTTACTGAAAGGTATAAACGGCTCTTAGGAGTTTGTCAGGATTTGCAAGGGTGGTGCATTCAAAGTAGGTGGAGAGCTGCATAAGAAATTGCTACTTGTTTAAAATGGGAGGCCTGTTACTGGAATCATCATGGTTGAGTTTAGAGATAACCATGCGGTTTACCCAATCCTGGAATGTAAGCCGTATGCTGCGTTTCAAGGAAATACTTGTTTGTTTTTTTTTTTTTTTTAAATTCCTGTATAAATAGTGTAGTAAGAACAGCGCAATGTGGCGTTCTCAGTGAATGATGTATGCAAACTTAAACTCGGTTACTTGCTCCACATCCAGCGCAGACTGGGATGCTGCGGCTTTCCGGCACCGCATCCTTGTGGCCCAGGAAGCAGCGGCAGCGGAGGAGCCAAACCTGAGGCTGCCGTTGCGATGCCTGCAGCGAGCAGGTCTTTGTTTCTTGATAGGCATTTCATTATTGATTTCCTGATACAATATTAATGAAAGCAGAATCCCTCTGTAACCTAAAATATAATTTGATGCCCCGTAATCGAAAGTCTTGTAAATTGAATTGATACATTATTAAAGAGTTCTGAATTACATATTCTTTGTGGAGCGTCGTTTATGGGTACCCTGTATATGATGCTCGTTTTATGGGTTGAGAGCTGTCCTAGGGAATGATTCAGATACTGCTTTAACTGATTTGCGGTGTGGTGCAGCAGAATTCCAGCTGAATGAAAAGTGGCTGTAACCACCAAGCTGCTCTGCACCGGCTTCCTACATCCTTTTTAACTGTAATCTTATCTTTATTTTTTTTCCTCATTTCCTATGCCCTTCTGCACAGGGTTTCAGCCAGATGTAGTCTTTGTCCTGTCTGATAACAATATGTATTGTATAATCCCAAATGCCATAAGGGTTAATGTTTTTATTTTTTTTTAAAAAGTGCCTGTATTTATTCCAAACTTTTTGCTGAAATGTAGATATCGCTTAAATATATATGTACAATAGACCGGAAAACTTGTGTAAGCCAGAGCTGAAATGAGACACTGATAAGACAGAGATTAGGACAAGCTCAGCAGCAGCAATTTGTTGAAGTATTTGTAGAGGATTTATTTTTGAGTTATTCACAACATGGAACATATTTTTAAGGCATGTGCACAGTGTTGTGCTGTTTAATTCAGTCGACTTACTGCAGGTGTTATAATTCCATCAGTGATAACCTTTTGCCTGCCAAAATCCTCTGTGGTGCCTGCGGAGGCTGCCTCTGGGAAATGGAAGAATAGACGGGAGGTTTCCTGGCTGATGGGAGAGGAGGGTGATGCTGTTGGACATGTTTTGATTGTAACGTGCTCAGATTTTTCTTCCTACGTAAGCCAGCCAGCTGATTCTCTCCAGTGAAAGAGCTCTCTGGACCAGTGTAGCGTTAAAGGCTGTTGTTTTCTATCCTCCTGGTGCTGGCAGTGAGCGAGGGGATGAGTGGCCTCGCCGATGGTCTGTCCTGGCACCTGCGGCACCGGCACCGGAGCCCTTGCCCTGCCCGGTGCCGTGGCTGTCGGGCACGGCCGGGAGCTGCTTCTGCTCAGCCCCATTTGCTGCTCACCGAGTACGTCTCCCGTCGAACAGCGATGCCCTAAAAATGCCCTTTTTCCTTTGACTCCTGCCTAGTGACTCACTGTCGGAAATGGCAAAGTGAAAAGCTGGCCGCAGAGATTTAGCGCTTGCCCACGCAGAAGTGATGTATCTGTGTTCAAAGATGTTTCCTGGCTAAGGGAAGAAATGAAACTGGAAAGAAACTTGTTGGATAGTTTGTTGCTTTCGGTGACAGCTTATTGTGGCTGGAAAATGTGGCACAACTCAGTGGTGGATTTTTCTATCCCTTTTATCCCCGATGTAAACAGGAAAAAGTGCTCAGTCCTGAAAACTTTACGTTATCAGAGGATTTCTTTTTCTAATGTAAAGTCATAATTTTCGGTAAGAATGAGAGATCTGAGCGGCTAAAACTAAAAGCAAAACTGTGAATCGGGTAGAAGTGAGACGAGGTACAAACTAAAAACAAAAAACGAGTGATGGAAGTGGCAGGTTTTGGATTATTGCTGTTGAGAAGAGGCAGCTGGTTCCCGCGGGAGAGTCGGGATGCCCCAGGAGCTGGAAGAAGCCGTACCAATCGCACTGCCGTTCTCTGAAGGGAACACACACGAACAAGGATGCGGCAACATCAAGAATCACCGGGAAGAATGCAGTTTGGAAAAGGCTTTGGGTCAATAGTACTGTGAATTTTGAAGAAAAAGCAAATAAGCAAATAGCAGAAGATTTACAGGGGAAGCAAGTGAAAAGTGTGTTACTCGTGTTGCTTAAAAAAGATCAGGACAAAATAATTAGATAAGCTGGAGGAGAAACTTTTCTACCATGGCAAGGAAGTTAGATGAATTAAGAGGTCTCCTCCTACATCTAGGTTTTGTTGCTCTGGAGGCACTAGAGGATAATTCAGAATGAAATACGCATCTCCACAGTCATGACAACATCTTACTCTTTTGAGACTAATTGGTTTCAGGTTTCCTGATTTTTGGGGCTTTCTTTAATTGTTGTGGTTCTTGAATTTTCTTCCTCTTCGGTAAAATCGATCTCTCTTTCATCTGAAATAACTTTTACAGAAAGCTTAGCTAAAATGGAGCACTGCTGTAGTTCACGATGGTGCCCCTTGCAAGGGACTGCGTGAAGACTAGAAGAGTAGTTTTGATTATCGGCATAACCAGACTGAGATGAATTGTGGGAGCATGATGCTTTTAAACGTCACTTCCCTGTGGACGCGGTGTAATGTGGATTGTGATGAGGACAGAATAGTTTGGTTCCTTGGATAGAGCTAGTGCTTCCCTGGCCTAAAGGTCGCGATGCCCCACGCTCTACTCATGTCCTCTCTGTGGATTCCCGAGGCTGGGACCACACTCCATGAGGTTCTTCTTTTATCTCGGCATTTGCACCGAGAATTTGTTACCTCCCTTGGTTCTTTTAATGAAAATGTTTATCGGAAACAAAAGATAACTCTTTGGTGAATGAGAGAGAGCCCGCGTAATCACGGCTTGAAGCCAACAATGAGAATTTGTGGTTAAAGACCCTCTTGTTTTCAGTATATTTGATAAAGGATCTGTAAATATTTCCTTACCAGGAGCTGTAATTCCTTAGCTTCAGAGCAGTTTTCACTACTACGTGGGATGCATTTTAATTTGTTTCTTAGAGGGGCAATTCAGTTTTCAACCAACCTGTCTGTCTTTTAATTTATTTTGGGTATAATGTGGCAATTTGTAAGCATATCTGTCTGTAAAATCTGCAGAGAATTTACCATAACTTGTTAGGGTATTTTCTTGTCTCGCTTGCCTGAGTAGTGCCAGGCCTGCTCTCGCTCCTGGTGTGCTTCACTTGCAATTTTTATCTTCCATTGCTGTAAGACTCTGGTTAGGAGAACATGAACCTTTCAAAGCCTACTTAAGATTTTTTTTTTTTTCCTAACAGATTTTATTGCTAAACTTCCTGATTCCTTTACCTGTAGCTGTTTCTCAACTGAATTCCAAACTAACAGTGCAAATTAAAAAAAAAATAAGCAAACAAACCCAATCTTGTCCAATACAAATACATGTATTAACCCTTCCTTCACCTTACTTACTATTTTTTTTAAGTGAATTCCATTTTTATTGTCTTTTGCCCTTTAATCTTATTGTCTTTGCTGTTCGTCCTTTGATTATTTTTCTTTGCATCCTTAGCCTTCGTTTCTGCTGTAATATGCTATATATTGCTTGAGCGACAGTGCCGTGCATTTTCATCAGTAGTAGGCTATTGATTTAAACAAGCAATGAATAATGTTTGTGTCCTGTGTTCTACGGGTTTAGATGTCTCAGGTGCTTCCTGGTTTTTTTTTAATTTAGGTTTGGGTTTCATGAACGTATTCCATCATACTGCACAATGTCGCTTAAAACGTTTAATTACTCGACAATATTACTTTATCTGCTGCCTGTCTTTCTGCTAATCTGGTACAACTGGGCAAAGATTGCAAATTGCGACTGAGAGCAAGATTGCGGTGAAATAGCTTTCGTATTGCAGAAGAAGAGCCTTTGTATAGCCAAGTTAAAATGATACATACTTTTCCTGTTAAATATAGGGATGAGTTTAAATGAGTTCATGTTATCATTTTGTTTGCAGTTGTCCAAAGCTCATTAATTTCAAGTCAAACTACCTAGCTTGCTGCTTCAAATTGCTTTTATAATTACACATGTGCTGATCAATCTTGAAAAGCCAAATTAAAATCTCAGCTGAGGGCACGTTTCAAGGCCGCAGATGGAACACTTAATTCTAATTGTAATCTGGTGGTTTTTCACAGGCTAACCTCCCACCTCCAGCACCTCTCTGGTTCCCGGCAGAAGTGGGGGGACGGGAAGCTTTAGTGACTTAAATATTTCTGGGAAGGTGGGGAGGAACGGAAAAAGTGGAAACAGGGAACTATATTTACATAACGACCTACTTACATTACTTAATTTAAACTACTAGAAATAAATTTAGAAGGATGTGATGTTGAGGTAATTGGTAGTATCATAATGTGTGATTTTTCAAGGAGATTTGCACCTATTCCACGCTAGGTCCCTTTCTGTTTCACCTGAGCACAACATGGCTTGGCCTGGGATAGAGAGTGATGTGCAGGAGAGCTCTTGGCAGTCACATTCGTTCTTTTTTTATTATCTTTGACTAGCAAACTGCGGAAGCTATTTAGAAGTTATGTTGAGTTGTAATTTGTACTGAAAAAGCTTGAGAATTGCTGTACTACATCAAACTACACTTGAAATATGGCCTCATTTACCAGGATCTTCAGAGGAAGAAACTTGAATAATTTCCTTGAAAAATCACTGAACCCTGAAAACTTTCTCTGTAAACAGTGTTTTACATTTCTAAAGGCCCTTAGTTAGCAGTTTATTCTTTAAAATGAAAGCCTAATGCCTTCCAAAAGAGAGTATGTATTTTGCTCGGTGTAGCTCTGTGCAGTTAGCATCTTCAGGCTCAGTTCTGCCAGTCTGCTGCTGTCCCAGGTAATGTTATATTTAAATGTAATAAATTTTCACAGGTTAATTGTGCACAATATCTTTTAGGTGTGGGTTTTTTTTTTTGGTACTTGGTCCTTCATCATCTGCCAGGCCCTTTCACATCTGTTTTAGCAACTGTGATGTCTGTATTCCTGATGTTGGTTTTGTTTCCAAAATATGTCAAGATAAGATCCTGCAGTGACTGAGCCTCTGTGGCACACGTGCTGGAGGGCAGGGATGCCATCCAG
>NW_009601620.1:19413-28140 GCF_000690535.1 Cariama cristata | reverse complement strand
CAGGCAGGGAGGGAAGCTGCCTGCACCTAGAAACCCACCTGAAAGCATACCCGGTAACACCCGTCACTGTTCCCCCGACTCTCATTTCCTGCTGGGAGCCAGAAAAACTTCCATGCCATGCAAGGGCTGCTCCCATTTTTTCAGCTGCTGCCCCTTGGCACTGAGCCCTGGCCACCCCCCAGGTAAGGCTGCGGTCCCGGGGAGCTTGGGAAGGGGCAGAGGCTCCTGCTCCTCCTGGTGTGTTTGGGCGTACTGTGGGCAGAGCTGGGGGAAGCACAAGCAGACCATTGGATCCCAGTTGTGGTGAGCCTGGGTACTGGGGAACCTGCACGTGTGAGCATCCTGGCACGGCAGGAGGGAGGAGTGTGCCGTTTGGTTTATTGCCTGGTGTTCAAGTGTCGCTTGTCATGATGTGACTAAACCAGGTCTGTGCTGGGGCTGGGCTGGGTGGCAAGGCTCATGGAGGTAGAGGCTCATATAAAAGCTAAGTAAGGAGTCAGCCCTTGGTTGTGAAGGGTCTTGCCAAGGCTGATATGCTGTATCCTGAAAAGAGGTTGCGAAACACAACAGGGCTGGCTCGCTAATAAACCTAATGATGCCTTCTGAGCAAGGTGTTTTGCTGCTGAGCGTCCAGCTCTGCTGTGGTGCCCGTTACCCCGTGCCTGGGGTGTCGGTGGGAGCAGCAGGGACAAAGCTGGCGGCAGCTGCTCCCCGGCACTTGGTATGTGCCCAGCTGCTGCTGAAGGGGAAAATACGATGTCCTTGAAACACGGGCACCCAGGGAAATCTGGGCTGGGTCCCTCCCTGCTCCACACAGCTGCAGCCAGATGTTTGTCTGCAGTGGAGAAGTGTCTTTCTCCCTTTTTTCCAGCAAAGGAGAGTAACAGCATCTGCTGCCTGGGGCGGGGGATGATGGCAGTGGTCTCCAGCCCAGCCCTACGTGGAACATCCTCTGATAGGCACAGTGATGGTCAGGGTGTGTGGCACTGTGGTTTGGGTGCTACTGTGGGTGTCCCACGCCCTGGGAGCCTGTCACCTGGCTGAACCTTCCCCTGACTCAATGTGTTTCACAATCATCTTGGACACAAACCCTGTTTTTCCCATGGGAGCCCAGATGGCAGTGCCCCAGGGCACTGCCACTCTCACCCACCGTGGGAGGGGACACCGCTGCCCCCCGACCCCTGTCACCGCACGCCACGTTCCCCATTACACCTGCGGCTGTCCCATGGTGTGGCGAGGGTCCGGGTCCCCTGCCTGGCCCCTCCAGTGGAGACTTATGGCGAGTGCAAGGAAAACATACAAGGCTTTTGGTTTTGGGGCTTGGCTGTTTTTCCTTCTAGGAGGCCCTTTTCCGAACACTAGCCTCTTGAGGGCGGTTTGGGATTATTCACTGAATTCTCACAGGGCCACAGCTTCTCCCTGTCTGACAGGGCTGCCTGCCTGCTGCCTCCTGCCCGCAGCCTGAGACATGGAGAGCAGGCCTTCCTTCTCCTCTCCGACAGAAAAACTTTGTCTTCAGCCATCTCAACAGGGTCACTGCCTTTTCTTTTTTTTTTTAAATGCCCAGCAAATAGCTGCGAACAGGGTACTCTGACAAGGGTTGTTGCCTGAAGCCAGGTGCCCAGCAGAGCTGGTGGCATCGCACCCTGTCACCACTTTCTGAACCCTGCTCTTTCCCAGAAACCTCTGTTTCGCTCCGGAGAGCTGAACCCACGCACAGCCTTGGTGTGCTGCTCTATTGACTTTGTTTGTTTTCTTGTGTTCCGGGAAAAGCTGGACAGGAGCGCTGGGGGAGCTGTCAGGTTTCTGGTAACAGCACAGGGACTTGTGCTTCCCCCCAGGTTTGTAGAGCATTCCCTTCGCCTGGGCTCTGGACCACATCAGTGCAGGTCACCTGTATTTCTCGAGTGGATAACATGAAGTCCTTGCAAGGCACGGGCAAATACAGCTGCAGGGGAGGCTTCATGTAGGTTTGCCTTGGGCTCTGCCTTTGCTACCCAAGTGTTAGGGAAGCCCACGAGAGCTCAGGAACCAGGTCAGAGTCTGTGCCTGTTCCCTGAAGGAGCAGGCTGTGCTGCTCCACAGTCATTTCATGGGATAGTAGTGATGTTGGGTTGGGAGAAACCTTCAGAGATCACAGAATCGCAGAATGGATTTGGTTGGAAGAGACCTCTGAGATCACCGAGCCCAATCTTTGCCCTAACACCACCATGTCAACTACACCATGGCACTGAGTGTCACGTCCAGTCTTTTCTTAAATAGCGCCAGGGATGGCGACTCCATCACCTCCTTGGACAGCCCATTCCAATGCCTAATGACCCTTTCTGTGAAGAAATGCCTCCTAAGATCATCCAGGCCATCCCTAGATTGACTCCGCATCAGCCCTGAATGACACTGCTTGTCTTGGACATCCCACCACAGCCCCCTGGGAGCTGCCAGGCTCACAGGGCATCTTAAGGAATAGCCTGAATCTCAACTGAAATTTAAGATTATTACTTCTCCTATTCCCATCAGATGCTGGGAGTGCATTCATAACTCCTTGGAGCACCCTCTTGTGTGCTCGCAGACTTGCTGTGTCCAGAATAAAACCCTGCAGGCTCTGCCAGCTGCTCCTCCTGTACCTGGAGGGGTAACTCAGGCAGCTGCGCACAAACTCTGGGCTCAGATTTTGCAGGCTTCAAACAGCAGGTGTCTTGCTTCATGAGTGTGCTAAGAGCAAACATCCTAGTCAGCTTCATTTTAAAATAAATAAATAGTAACAATACAACAACAGGCCCCCCTCAAATGATGTTACTTAACCTGTGAATCGCCCTTTCCTGCAATCTTGATCTCTAGCCTGCCTTTGCACACTGATTATTAATACCTGGGAGCAGAATCCTGCATTAGTCTTTCCAGAATTACATCCTCCTTTCCCCCCTGCCCCGCTTTTTTAATCTATTTGCCAAGATCATCTGTATCTTACCCCAGCTCACCAGCACACCCCTTTGGGGCGATCTCAGCTGTGTATTCATTAAGCACCCTGTCCTCCAGCTCAATTAGTGAGCTGCTGATGGAGCTGTGGAAAACAATGTTTCTCCTCCACTTCCACAGGGAACCACCGGTAATGAGTGAGAACCCTACTAAAGAAATACAGTCCCTACTGCTCTTTCTTTGCCTCAAGGGCCTGTTACCCTATTGCAAAAGAAAATTGATTTGGAGTAATGTGAATAATTCTTGTTATCTACCACCCTGCTGGTTTCTAGGTGCTTTGCATCTCTGTTCCCAAGCTGTTCTGGGACACCATGGGGACCACCTCCAGATCCGATGCCTGGAACAGCCACCTGCCTGAGCAGAAATAACCCTCAGTGGTGTTCGGGAAAGTTGGGAAATATTTGGAGTCCTGGCTTTGACCCCGTAGGCAGCAGAGAGGTCACTGGCCTGTTTGGAGAACCAGGTGAAGGTTGTCCTTTGGAGGACAAGTGGGGCTGCTTGGGGCCATGCATGTTAAGGATGGAGTGCCTGTGGGGTCCCCATCCTCGACCCTCGTGGCATCCCCACTTGCAAGACCCCAAGTCCCCAGCACTTGTGGCGAGGTGGCACCAGGTGGCAGCAAGTGACCAGCATGGGGAGATGCTGCAGCACCCTGGGGGGAGCAGAGGAGAGCCCCGATGCTGCACCCCTCCACTCCAACCTGCACCCAGCACCCCACTGGGGTCCTGTTCCTTGCTTTGGACTGATGTCCGGGCAGGGTCTGCTCGCTCTCTCCACGGGAACTGGGTGCTCCACACACCCCAACCTGTGTATCAGCCATGCAGGGGGAAAGCCGGGTGTTCCGTCTCACGTTTGGAGCTGGGTACTCTCGAGGTCAAATTCTCTCTTTCCATAAGATGTCCAGACTTTGAAGTTTAAGGGCAAGTCATCCCTGAAAGGAGTTAAATCATTAACTTGTTTTGCAAAAGCCTTCATTTGGCCTGAAAGTAAACCCCTCTCTGCTCCTGTGGACACTGTCACCAGATCATGAAGGCTGTTTCTAAGCTCTGGCTCAGAGGTGGGGGATTATGTGAGGGATGCGAAAGGAGAAAACCTGGGGGCTGCTGGGCCAGAGCCCCACTGCCAGGAGCAGTGTTGGTGCATGCACTCCATTCCCCGGGGGGTGCTGGAGGAGATGAGTGCAATGCGTGTGAGATCAAGCCCCCTGTCCCCCTGGAGAAGTGATGTCAGGCCTCCCATCCCACACAGCCGTGCAGCATCCTCCTCTCCTCTCCGCATCTCTCTTCAACACCTGCTCCCCTGCCAGCATTTCCCATCCCTGCAACCGGAGCACTGTGGTCAGGAGGGCTCCTGCAAATCTTCCTTCAGTGCTTGAGAGCTACTGACCTGGATTTGGTTAGTGGGAGATGCACCTGGCCACAGGCTAACTGGAAATATTATTTGTCTTGCTGCCTGACTTTGGGTTTAGCTGTGTTTGAAGCCCGAGCAGGCAGCTCTGGGTGGAGGATAGCAAACGGGATCAACAGCCTCTTCCTGTTGTGCAACCACCGCGCAGCCCACAGAGGGAATTTTTGGGAGATTTGTCAGGGCTTTCATGTTTCGAGATAATATTTATTTACTTGTTTCGGGTCTTGCTTTCACAAGCAAGGGATTTAAACAGCACAGGCTGAGAGAGGGCACAAATCTTACCTAGTCTTCCCTGAAGTGCCATGTCCCATGCCAGGGGCTCCCCGTGCCCACCCCAGCAGCCCTCACCTGCCCAGCCCTTGCTTCCCCCAAGCACAGCTTCCCACTCCTGCTGGCTCTGGAGCTGGGAATCTGGCACAAACATTATTATGGTTTCACCCGGCAGTCTGCACGTGTTCCTGCCCTTACGTAAAGTTCAGCCCGGGGTACGAGCCCGCTCACCCATCCCCTGCCTGTGTGGGGGGCCCTGAGCTTCTCGTACCAACACCCCTGCCCCTTCTGCTGGGAGCAAGGGATGGCTGAGCTCATTCCACTTGTGTGCAGGGCTCTAGGTGAGCTCTGCCCACGGCGCTTGGGGCTCCTGGTCGGGCAGGGTTGGGATGTGACCTCCCCTCTGCTCCAAAACCTGTCATTTTGCCACTTTCCTGCTCCCCGGTTGCACCCTAGTCCTTTCTTGGTTGATCCTGGGGTGCAGCTGGAGGCAGGAATAAGGCATGGAGCTGGGTAGTCTAACCAGCATCTTCTAGTAAGGCCCATATTTACAAGACCCAGGTGTTTTGGCTGCATGTACCCCTGACCTTGCTGTGTTTCTGCTTGTGGTTCCCGGAGCAGGCACCGGGCTGTGGGCAGTGTGTGCCCGGGCATGCGTGAGGGCAGGAGACCTGGCTGCCTGGGGCATCAGGCTTCTTGGGGCAAGGCCGCCCACGATGCATGGGGGGGAAAGGCAGGGAAAAGTTGCAAAAAACAGGGCGGGGGCCAGAACATGAGGTATGCGACTGACATGGTCTGTGATTCAAGGGATGTCAGGGCATGGGCAGCGTTTAGAGAAACGAACTCTGGAGAGGCTACTAATGCTGGTGGGACCCTAGTGCCCACTGGCATCCTGGTCCTTGCAGGATGAAGCACTGCTGCTCATGGTGCCGTTGGCATGTGTGCTGTCCCTGTGCTGGGGTGCTCTGTCGTCAGTGGGTGCAGGGCAGCCCTCTCCCCATCTCCATGTGCCAGGCACTGAGCGCTGATGGCATAAATACCAGTCGCCAAGGGCAGCCCGTGCATGGCTGGTGGTGGTGGGGGCTGCAGGACGGGGCTTTTTCAGGCTGTTATTTTGGCTCATCCCCACAGCCCCCAGGAGCTAGGTGACCGTGCCCTCGTGCTGGGCATGCTAGCAACTGAACACTTGTCACTTGACTTCACCGCAGCCCTGGAATGCTGCTCTCGGTGGGTTTGTCTTTAGTGGAGCGAGCAAGGTGCTTGCCAAGAGAGCAGCTGGGTGTCACCTCCAGCTTTCCCGGGTGCGATCTTGTGCCAGGCACAGGGGGAAGGAAGTCGACATCTCGCCCTGCTGACCGGGGGAGGCTGGCGTGCAAAAGGCCACTGAGGGCAGACAGGCGGCGTGCCCAGGCAGCACCCTTCTGCCTGCCCTGCGCTGCTCGGGCAGGACCGTGTATTTAAAACCGCATGTGTCGGCATCGCGGTTGTGGGTCACTCCTGTAACCGGGAAGGTTGTTGGCTGCGCTGGCGTGTTCAGCTGGAGTCGTTCACGTTGCTCCAAGAAACTGAGGGATCTCTGGGAAAAGGGGGCAAAGCCACCATAGTGGAGTTGTGGAGTTGGCCAACCCCTGGGATGGGAGCATCGCCCCACTCTGGGGAGGGCAAGCCCTTAGGGAGATGAGTGTGAGGATACAGGTAGCATTGGGAAGCACTAGCCTCTTGCCAGCAATGCTGGGAGGGACTGGAAGAACAGCAGAAACCTTTGTACAGTCCCAGCTGCTTTTTCCCAATTATAAAGAGCGTAGAAAGCTTTCTTGATAAGAGCTGCTGTAAATCAAAAGCCGAACTGCAACCAGGAGCTGTCCTGGGACGTGCCCTCATGTCCCAGACAGCAGGGATGGGATGTGACACGAGCGTGCCTCCGCAGTGTGGTTGTGGACAAAGCTCACTCCCATCACGTTCACACCTCTCCCTGTGCCGGGGCCACGGCTGGCGTCCTGGTCCCTAATGCCTGGAGGGACAAAGGTTGGTGAGTGGCCAAAGAAGGGCCTCCCTGTTCCCCTCCCAGGTAGCAGGAGCAATGAGGTTCTCATAGCTCCTTTGGGGAAATGGGGAACGGTTTGTCTAAGACTTAGTCATCGGCAGGGTGGGTGTCAGTCTTCCAGGACCGTTACTGTGGCTGGAGAGATTCCCCCAGCTTTGTCACCAGCAGGACCCAGTTCCTATTTCCAGGCTCCATGCCACCTCCCATCCCTAACAATCCCTGCAATGTCCTTCAATAATCTGCCCCAAGGTAACCATAGGTCCTGTGCTGACCCACTCGTGGCTGTGGATGTGCCAGAGACAAGGGCACCCAAGTGCTGGTGCTGGACCCCCACGCCGCTGCAGCCCTGACAGCGCTGTCTTCGGCACGGCCAAATTTTGGCCATTAAAACCTGTCCAAGCACTCGTGAAGCAATCTGGCTGTTGTATGTTGGGCTGACTGGCATTGCCTAGTGTTAAAATTGCCCAGAAATTCCCTTTTTGAATCTTTATTTGCAACTGCTCGCTGCTTTACCCCACCTCGGCCGTGGGGCTGGTGACGTATGGGACAAGTCACCCACCCGAGGCGGCCGTTGCCAAAAATCAGTTTAGATGTGGCCAAACACAGTCCCATCATCATCTCTGCATAATCAGAAAGGAAATATAAAATCTAAAAGAAAATATAAGCTATTACGGCATTACAGGTGCTGGGTCCCTGTGGGATGAGTCTGGGTACACCTGGCCTGACTTGGGGCATCCTCACACTTCTCCCGGACCCTATCCACTGGGACCCCGTGTCCTCAGGATTCATGCAGGGAGCAAAGGGATTGAGGAAGCTGTCTCCTCTTCCTCCAAAGCCCTGGTTTCATTGGAGCATTTTGGAGGAGTGCATAGTGGCTTCGTGAGCTTTCCCGATGGGAAAAGCCTCCTGGCGCCGCTGGTTTGGTTTCTGTGGTGGCTCCCTCTGCGAAATGTCTCATTACGGGGTGAGATCGTGATTTCGATATTTTTAGATGCCGCTCAGCACAGCAAACACAAGTGCTCAGGACTTTATAATTAAAGCAACTGTTTTGGCAGTCGGATGTTGCCGAGCTGGAGCTCTTGATTTGAAACCTCCTACCCACAGAAGGATGCGCGACGCCGGTGCCCCGTCACGATGAGGGCACAGCCATGCCAGGAGGCACAGGGTCCCCGTGGGTACCCACCTGCCCTGCTGGGAGGGATGGAGGGGCTCAAGGGGCACAGTCAGGCTGGGCTCTGATTTATTGGAGACTTGCAAATCTAGAGCCATGGGCTCCCTGTGCTGCCGCTCCCCTGGTGAAGGTGGCAGGAGTGGACCTGCTGGGCAGGCAGGGTGACATGATGGGGACCAGCACATCGAGTCTTGTCCTACTGCATCTTCTGTGCCCTCAGTGCATCTAAGGTGCGTCCCTCCTCCATTCCTGTTGTGGGAGTCACTTGTCCCAGTGCCTGGCCGTGCCTCGACAGGTTGGGCAGAGCCTGTCTGAGCCAGCAAAGCCTATTTCCCTTCATGGACTGAGAGA
Source organism: Cariama cristata (assembly GCF_000690535.1). Classification (NCBI taxonomy): domain Eukaryota; kingdom Metazoa; phylum Chordata; class Aves; order Cariamiformes; family Cariamidae; genus Cariama; species Cariama cristata. The sequence goes on along the minus strand of NW_009601620.1, from coordinate 19,927 downwards.
TAAACCTAAAAATAACCTTGTTATCTTCCACTTGAACCAAATCAACATCAGCCCCAGCTATAAATAGCCATGTGTGTGTCTAGGTGGATCGATGTCGGGAGAAGGGCTGTCCATGGAGGCTGTGAGGGTGGATTTCAGGGGATGAGGGCTCACTGGGGTCACTGTGCCCCGAGGGGGGCTGGCCCTGCTGCAGGGGGTCTCTGCACCAGGCTGCAAAGTTGCTGCTTTGCCCCCACTGTGGGGCTGAGGCACTCGTGTGCTGGGACGGGCAGTGCCCCCAAGATAACTGCATGCCGACAGGTGAGGAGCTTCTGTCCTGTTGCAAAACAGGTCCCAAAAATAGCCTGGGATGAGCACCGAATAAACACTGCTCCATGCACCCCACTGACATGGGGCCCCATGCAACTCCTTACCTGGAAATTCCCCGGCACCGTTACAGCTGCAGGACCCTGCCCCGAGGGTCCTACCCAGCCTCATCGTGCCCACAGTCTCACCTCGTGCTGGCATGCCCTGC
>NW_009601620.1:18568-19268 GCF_000690535.1 Cariama cristata | reverse complement strand
CCGCCGTTCTGCGTGCCCCCCCCCTGCCACTCAGGGCTGGCTGCAGCCCCTGCAGTGCCCCACGATGGCCAAGGGCAGGCTGCTGGCACCCCTTAATTTAAGGCCTGCACCCTAGATCTGGCTGCTGCCCTGTGCTGGCCCCCTCCAGGGAGGTGTGCTTCCTCTCAGCTGCAAACACAGCGGACGCTTTGGGATGGAGGCAGCAAAAGAAACTGTTCCTCTGAGGGGAGAGCGGTGCGGCTGGGTGGGTCAGTGAAGAGGGTGAGCGACCGGCTGGGAAGTGGGAATGGGAACCCGACCTGCTCTCTGCAGGTTAAGGAGGAATTACTGTACCGGTTAATCCCTTCGCTCAGCCACTGGCAACAGCCAAACTGGGACAAACCCCTGCTTTCACAACCATCTGCATGTGCTGGGAATGGGCCGCTGTCCCCTCGCAGTACGGCCACCTGTCCTTGTCCCAGTCACCAGCAAGCAATGTCAAGCATGCTGGTCCCAAAGCATGGTTTCCTCTGGCGTGGCTGGAGGATGCCCGGTGCCGCCTGTGGCTCTCCCCAGCTGTTCCGCACTGGGAAACCCCCGCAGTGGCACGCTGGGTGGGGGAAATGGTGCAGAGATGTGCAGCGTGCCAGTGAGGAGCCTGGCACTTGTCCTGGCATCAGCAGGCATGTGCGGCAGCAGGGCAGGAGGGACCGAGCAGCCT
>NW_009601620.1:14870-18511 GCF_000690535.1 Cariama cristata | reverse complement strand
CGCTGCCTGCTAGCGGGTCTGGAAACCAGTGCTCTGCTGTCAGGGTGAGCCCCCACCTTGGGACTGTTTTGGGGCTCGGGGGCACAAGCAGCCCTTTGCAGCAGGGCTGGGGCTATGCTGGCTTTGCGGCAGTGGCAGGGCAGGGAGCCCACGGCATCCCCGCTGCCTCGTGCTGGGCCCTGGCCAACGCCCTTGCACTTGCTTCTCTGAGCACTGAAATTGGCCTCTGACATCAAAGTGGAGCGGGAGGGAAAAAAAGAGAGGCAGAGGCTTTGTTTACTTGAATCAAAAATAATTTGTGGCAACGCATCTTCTTCCAAGGCAAACAGAGCGGGAGCCTGTCCGTGCTAATTTGGGAAGCTGAAAGGGAGTTAAATAAAAACATGAACCTCTGACAGGGAAACAACCAGTCTCGTGCGCTAAAATAGAGCTGCGGATGCTGGTCAGTTTGAACTGGAGGAGCTGGGGAAGGGCAGGGAAGGTGGGGTGAAGCCCAGGGCAGTGGGAGGGAGGCACACCCACTGCGCTCCAGTGTCGGACAATAAATGATAACATCACCCTGTGCAGAGCCCTGTGCCAGCAGCCAAGGTCAGCCTGTGTCCCCAGGTGGGCAGGGTTGGGGTGCTTGCATGGATGGGGTCTGCTTGTGTTTGTATAAAAGAGGTTTATATATATATCTATCTATATGGATGTGTGTATGTATGCCCACTCTGCTTGGGACTTAGACTGGGGACCCAAACGGGCTGTTGCATGAGATGCAAAAACCCCCAGGAGCTAATGTGTGTGGCCAGGATTGCAGGAGGTGAAGTGTCACCTCCCATCACCCTGTCTCTCATGAGACCCTAAATGGCTGTTGGTGTCCCTGGCATGGACGCTGGCACTGGAAACATATGTCACCGCCCTTGGTAGTGGTGACTTGGGGGTCGGTGCACCCTGGGGATCCCCTTGCAAAGGCTGCAGGAGGGTGTGGGGTGGTGGCACCCCTGGTCTGGCAGCAGAGGTGCCGTGGGGAGGGGTCCAGGTGCTGCTGCTGCAGGATGCCCCCTTCAGCTGTGTTTCTGCTGCAGCCGGGGGAAGCCCCGAGCTGGGAAAAGTCGCTGTGTGATGCAGAGCAGGCTGCCAAGCAGAGGTGGCTCCATCTTCCCATGCTGCCAGGCAAGGTGGCAGAAATCGCTGCCTCCAATTGATGCTGAGCATCACCGCACGGTTACCGAAAGGCCTCCGGTGCATCACTGCGCCGCTAGCACCCGCCACGTGCGGAGGTGTGCCGTAGGGAGCCGGGTAAGAAAACCAACTGCTGTTATGAGCACGGCAATGTGTTTGGGCAGTGGGAAGGAGTGGGTGCGTGTGTGTGACATTCGTACCTGCTGTGGGAACAGCACGGGCTGTCCTGGGCTGCAAAGATAACTGGTTCTGTCAGGTTTCCATACGCTCTGGGGGGAACCTGGGAAACACCCCCAGTGTCAACTCCACCAGGAGCCAAGGGATTGCAAAACACTGAAGGAAGCCCTCCACAGTGTGTCGGAGGGGATGGGACCCCATCGTGTCTGCTGGGGCAGGATGGGGATGGGGGACCAGCCAGCAGGTTTGCTGGGACTGCTCCTGTGGAGCTGCAGGAACATTCTCCATTAGGGAGGGCGCTGGGCTCGGCCTCACCGCAGCTTTCCTGTGGCCAAAAGCAGTTAAAAAGTTGCTCACGGGGTCAGGCACTTAATAACAGCACCCGGCCTCTCCTCCGCACCCTCCTGGGAAATGGGCATGGTCCTGCCCATGGTGCTGGCTGTTTGCAAGACTAAATAATCTGCAATGGTGAGGCACCAGGGGACCAAGCGCTAGGGACCACAGAAATCCCATGTCAGCAGCACTAGAAATTGTTTTCCTCCTAAGTTTTCCGAATTAATGGCGAAGCTGAGCTTTGGCTGTGCAGGGACGAGAGTGCAGCTGGTGGAAGGGTTTTGAGCTACAGAGGACACGTGTCCCCGGGAAGGGGCAAATTTCAGCTGTGTGTTTTCAAGCAGAAACGTGCTGCCTTGCTGGCTGCCTTCTCATCTTCTCACTTGCTCGACGTTTTGTAACTTGGCATGGTTTAGCTTCACCTCCCCACCTGCTCTCTGCGGAGGGGGGGAAAGTCCCATCTCGCAGAAAGGGATTAATTGCCTGTCGGTATTTTTAGCCAGCAAAGACCGAAAATATCTGAAACTGGAGCAAAGGGGAACGCAGTGCTGGGGAGGTCAGGACTGCAGGGGTAGCTGGCTGAGCTGGGCTCCTGGGTAAGTGCCCAGCTGGAGCTGCGGGAGCAAATACCAAAGAAAACAAGTGCATGTACAAAATCCAAAGCAAACAAAGCCACCCACACCCCCTGAAATCTGCACCTCTGCTAATGACAGGGCTGGCTGGCTCCTAGGGGGGCTGGCACAGGTCAGAACTCCAAAGAAATCCTGTGTGCATCTGTCCATGCCAGCTTCTTAAAATAAGTGGATAGCAAGTGTGTTTAGTGTAATGAGACTAAACCAAAGGCAGTTTCTCTTTGGCATGATTCTGAAGGGGAGGGCTCCAGGAGAGCCATGCAGGTATGCTGGCCGAGCCGCAGCATTGCCTCACCCACCTCACCATGGACCAAGACATTTTGCAAGGCTGAATCACACACGCTGCTCCAGCAGCTGCCCTTGCCACCCTGATTTTCTCACCTGGGGTGAATGTAGTCTAATGTCATTGTTAACGATACAACATGTGGGCTTTCTCCCTAAGAGTATTTCTTTAATCGAAAAATTCGGCTGAGGAGAGACTTTCCACCAAGTACAGTTAATTTCTAACAGGAGGAGGGAGTTGTGGGGTGCCAGCCCTGATGAAGGGAGGGAGGGAGGGAGCCAGGGTAATCCAGCACTCCTTTCCCAGCCAGGTAAATTGGGAACACTTTAAAATTTAAAAAAAAAAAAAAGTGAGGACGCTGGCTATGCTCCTGGAGACCCTCTTGAAAGATGGCTTGTGGCATAACTGAGCAGGGAAATGCTGCAGCTGGAGGCAGGTACCAGGGAAGGGGTAGGGAACAGTGGGGGGCCATGGCAGAGGGGGCTGCTGGGCTGGCAGGGTGACCAGGGGGCTTCGGAGCCCACAAAATGCTGCTCTGGCCTCCAAGCAGGGTTCTTCCCTGCAGCAAGTGCTGGCAAGAGCCTGCAGCCACCCCCAGAGACCCCGATGGCACTTTGGTACCGATCCCAGGCTGGGTCCCAGCCCTGGGAGCAGCTCCCTATCGAAGCAGGGCAGTGCCTTGGATTGCACTCATGTCCCCATTTGCCTCTGGCCAGTAACTGCCCCTGGGTCAGGAACACTGACAATATTTACCCGCGGGGCACATTCCCCACCTGATGTCACTGGGACTGTCCCCAGACCCATTCTGCTGACAAGCCCTATCTAAATCACCAGCACTAAATCCAAATCCTTCCTATGGCAGTGACACAGAGCCTTGCGTGGGGACCTGCCTGCTGCCCCTGCCCTGCGTGCCGGGCTGCCAGCGAGCAGGGGGGACCCACGGTGACACCCGCAGCCATGCCAGGCGCTTGGCCGTAGGGAGTGGTTTTGTAGTGCATGAGCCGTGCTGCTCCCCGCTGGGAGTGCAGCCCCCAAGAGACCCTGGGATGTGG
>NW_009601620.1:14168-14859 GCF_000690535.1 Cariama cristata | reverse complement strand
CACCCCTTTCTGTGACGGGCAGCCTGAGCAGCGTGGCTGCCTGTCCCAGGCACGTCCTTAGCAAGGCCTGTCACATGCCGGTGTCACCTGGCAGAGAGGGGGACAGCGCGGACCCCCAGGGGGATGGTAAAACTGTGGGCATCCTAGGGAGGACACACCGCTGCTCTTGTACAGGGCAGTTACTGCAGCCGGCCATGCCTGGGCTTGTACCGGCTGACACGGCACCATGACTGGCAAAGAGCCGATGGCAGCAGTTGGGGCAACGATTGCTCCTACAGACCCCAAGAGGAAAGCCCCCCAGCACAGGGCATGAGGGAGCACACCCAGGACCAGGGCTGCCTGGCAGACCCAAGGGACAGCAATGCATCCTGCGGGATGCTCTGGGGCAGCCACCGGAGCAGGAGCAGGCATAACCCAGAGCTGCTGCTGGGGTGGTGTGGATCAGCTGTGCCCAGGACAGAGGACCCTGGGGCAGGTGAATCTCTTAGGGAAGCCATCAGCTGGCTCCAGTGTCAGATGGCTGCGGGAGGAGAGCATCAGTGCAGGGCTTTTTCCTGGAAAATCATTAAGTGTTTGACTGAAGTCATTCCCCAGGGCAAGCGATCGCAGCCTGGTCCCCGCTGAGCTGCACAGCGGGGAGGTGATGGCACATCCATCCATCAGGGTCACCCCCCCCCACCCCACCCCACCC
>NW_009601620.1:10729-14046 GCF_000690535.1 Cariama cristata | reverse complement strand
CCCCCCGTGCAGGACACCGCTGCCTCCTGCGGCATCAGCACAGGGGAATGCCTCTCAAACCACAATTAAATGGTCCCTGCAGCCTGCTCAGCTCCTGGTGTGCAGGACCCCACGCCGGGAGAAGTCAAGAGCGTGCCTGGCCAGAAGGAAGCAGCTTTTGGGTTTTGCTTTGTGCGTCACCAGCCCAAGGGTTGACTTCTCTGTGGCTCCTCCCCAGCACACAGACAGATGATGGAGAATTGTGCCTGTCCACCCGCACTGTGCCCTGGGTGCTGCGAGGGCGGTGGTGGCCATCATGGGAGCCCAGGCAGGGAAGAAGGGCTGCCCCGTGCCTTGCTCCTCTCTGGATTTCTCCCTGCACAGTTTCTGCAGAGGGCTGAAGGCGCTGAATTGCTGAAACTGGCACAGTGGAACCCAGAACTTGCTCCTGCCTGGCTGGGCTGTGTTCTCAAGAGAATACCAGTGTGGGGACGTGGGCAGCTGCCTCCTCCCCCCTGCAAGAGCCATTGCCGCTGGCCTGGGAAAGGTTCATTTCCTCAGGCATATTATAATCTATTAATTAGGTAATAGACACTGTTGGTCGAGGTTTGGGTTTCACCTGCCATGACGTCAAATGGAGGTCAGGCTCTTGGCTTGTCACCTGCCCTGCCTGCCCTCATTTAAAGGCTGTGCTCCCCACAGCCATCGTGAGGGCAGCGAGGGCATGTCTGCCACCTGCCCCACGCTTGGCACGGGCACGCATTGGTATGGCTGTGTGTGGTGCAGAAGCTTCTCCTTGGGGTCTTGGGGATGGGGAAGGAGCACAGAGGGTCTCCAGGACATCCCTCAGCATTCCCGTTCAAGGTGTGGGGGACCACGCGGAGGTTGGAGTGACCTTGGCATCACCCCACGCTTGGGGTGTTCCCAGTTTTGCCAGGCGAGGGAGGGAGTGCGTGGTGCCAGCTGGCACAGCAGCGGGATGGCAGTGCTGGCCGCAGCCCATCCCTGTTCCCAGCACGCCTACAGCTATTTTTACAGCCCAGAAACATTGCACTCCCAATGCCATGGGTTAGCAAAGGTATTGGGGTGGATTAGATTAACAAGAGCAGTTTCCTCATGACCTGGAAAGGTGCAGGGAGCCAAGGACTGGTGCTGGGGAGCTCTAAGGACCCTGGGGGAGGGGTCCCACAGCCTCATTAGCTGTTGGGGACCCACAGCCCATACCTGGAGAGGACATGATGTGCAGCCAGGCTTTCCCTGGGATGCCACCCAGTGAAATCCTGGGATAGGTGGCTGGGGAAGGCCCACCCCAGCACGGATGGAGAGCCGGCTGCTTCATGAGGGCTCACTGCATTGCCACCAGTGTGTCCGCTTGCTGCTGCAGCAGCTCTCCTCTCTTACTTTCATTTGCTTTTCTCATTTGCTGCATTGTTATTTTGTTCTGAAAGAGCTTTAGGAGGTCACTTTGCATCCAACCTGCTGGGAGGAAGCAGAGCCACCCCTCCGCTCTCCCCGGTGTAAGGAGGCCTTTCTTTCCCCACTTTATTTTAGTGCTTTGATGTCCTTATAATTTATTTTTGCAGCAGAGTTGTTTTCGTGATAAAATGGAAATGTTTCCCGTGGGTGGCCCTAGAATGAAAGACTGAGTAAGGAGACTAAAAATAGCCCTGTGTGAGCCACTGGCTGCATGAACTGGGCTGGGCAGGGGCTGCCTGCTCGCTGAGCTGGGGAGGGAACCTGGTGGTCTCTGGGGCTGTGACCGTGGGGACCCTCACCGATGGTTAATCCTCCTCACACCGGAGCATGTGGGCTGGTTCAAAGGCCGGACTCTGGGTTGCGTCTCTCTGGAGCTAAGCTTGGTCGTGCTGCATTTGGGGCAGAGATGTCCCTTTTCCTGGTGTGAGCCCTTGTTGGCTGCATGGGGACACAGAGAATCCCCACGGGACCATTGCTAATGGTACGGAGCGCACAAGGCAGCCGGTGCAGTGCCAGCAAGGCACTGCTGAAGCCCCCAGCCTCTCCCCACTGCTGGCAAGGAGAAAGCCCAAAGCTGATGAGCAGGATGAAGCTAAAGGGCCATAACTCAGTACCTGGGTCTGCCCAGACCCTGCCTGGCTGCCAGCCCCAGCCTGTCTCCCCAGGGGGGCACCGAGGGCTGCCTCCGCAGGAGCTGGATGTGTCCTGGGTAGGACTTGGCTCTCAGCCTTTATCCACTGGAAGTGATGCTGCTGGGGAGAGCTCTCCCAGTAACGTCTCTCTTTACACGAACCAACTGCCCTGCTAGCGGGAAAGTTCAGCCCTGTTTACCCTGTTGACTCATCTTCTTCCCTTTCATCTTCTCTCAGATGTAGCTTATTATATGGGGCTATAAATAGGGTTTGCTGATGATGACATGTGCCCAGCTATTACTGTTTCTCGCCCAGGCGTGACGCGAGCAGATAGCCTCCTGGCAGGGATGTGTAATGCTTCATTATAGCTGTGGGAATGGGAGCTGGGGGGGGCTTGTCTGGGGCTACCTTCTTTTATTTTTGATGCCAATAGCTCTGTGGGTGCCTCTGACTGAATCTCACGCAACATCCCTTTCTGCTGTTCACTCGCATCTCTTCTGTCCCTCAAGTGCTGACCCCAAAATCCTGCTGCCATGTGCTGAGGCCTCGCTGACCGACTCCAGAGCAGAACCACCCAGGCTGTGACCTTGCTCAGCAGTAGTGGTGAGTGGCCGGGCAGTGTGGCAGGTCCCTGTCCCTGGGGACGGGGACGATGCCACCACTTGGCATCCCGCGCTTTGGTCACATCTCAGCAGGATCCAACATATTTCCTGAGCGCAGCTTCAGAGCCTTGTAGGTGTGCCAGGAATGGCAGGGAGACCATCGTAGGAGCTCCATTCCCTGCGTAGGTACTCTCAGGTGATCAAGTCACCCTGCAGCCATCTCAGAGGTGATGGGCAGGCTGGCCTGGCACAGCAATGCTCCCGGGAGGCGGTGGCACATCACCCAAAGGCGTTTGATATAAATAGATGGAAGGCTGAAACCGAAAGCTGTAATCATGTGCGTGCCAGCACAAGACGGGAGTGGGTAAACACAGGTGGCTGCTGTGTCCGCCAAATGAGTCCCTCCTGAAACGCAGCTCAATGACATGACCAGCGTTCCACAAGCCTGGCCCGGTGACACAAATATCCCCAGCATAGCTGTGAAGTGAGAAGCAGGATGAAGGTGCCAGCAGAGCCCACAGCCCTGCTGGGATGGCAGTCAGAGTCAGCAGGGCTGATGGGGACCTTCAGCCTCCTTCTCCTCCATCGAAACCCACCACTGGGAAGTTATGGACCTTGAAAATCCCAG
>NW_009601620.1:0-10712 GCF_000690535.1 Cariama cristata | reverse complement strand
TGAGCTGACCCTGACCATGAGCCCTGCGGTGCCAGGAATGTTTCCTGTGGTAGCAGTTTCTGCAGATTTTGGGGGCTGATGATGCAGCTCCCATCCCCTGAAGTGCAGTGAAATCAGCCATTTACTTGGAAATTACTCTTAGCTGAAGGCAGACAAGGTTAAATTGCAAATGAAAGTCAAATATTTACAGCATTCACATTAGTGCTGTGATCTGCCCAGCCTGTGGGCTGGGAAACCTTGTGCACTGATTCCTATGTTACACAGAAATGCTTGCAAGCTGGTGGCTTTGCCCCGCTCCGCTCCTGCCACGGAGAGTGTGGACCTGGCTAGCCTTGCTTCCCAGTGCTGCCCTTGAGGGATACCAGTTCCCTGCGTGTTTTCGGTGCCAGTCTGCACTGGGTGAAGGTGCTGGGGTGCACTGCCAGGTTTTTAAGGCCAGGAAGAACAATGATCTCCATTTAGTGGATCTGCTCCATAATAGGACTGTCGTGACTTTCACATTCCTCAGTTACCATTGCTGTGGTTAATTACCCTGGCTCTTAAGTAAACAGATAATTGTGCGTTATTGAAGGGTGGATGTTGAAGAGACAAAAGATGGGGTATGGGCTCCGCTTCCCTCATTTGCAGTAGCTCCTCCTGGCCTTGCCATGCAGGATGAGGACAAATGGCTGGTGCCAAGTCTTTTGTGTGGGGCTGCATCTCCAGACCATGGGCCACCGCTGCAGCTCTGCCCTCAACCTCCTCCGACACTTTGAGGAGCCTGTCTCCATGGATCCAGGGTGATTTTTGATGAGTTTGCATGACTCTCTGAGTAGGTAATTGATCACTTGGCAGCAGGGCTGGCGTGACCGGCTGGCACAAGGGAAATGTGATGGGAACAACCAGTGTTTATTAAGGAGCTGGCACTGGAAGGGAAGCACCCTGGTGAGAGCCCTGGGGAAGCGGTTGGGACCGGAGAGGCTGGGTTTCCTGGTGGATTTAGGCAGCAGGATCAGGGCAGCCTCAAACTGGTGGAAGCAGAAAACCTTATTGCCCTGATTTATTGCTGTGCTGTGGTTTCTAGTTTTTCTCTGCATTGATAGCCAGAGACTTAATGGTTTTAACATCGGGGCTGAGATGCTGGAAACTGCTCCACTGATAAGGAGCCCATCAGGGTAGGGATGTGTGAGCTCACGCTCTTGATGCCCCCAATTCTCCATTTCCAAAGCCCTTGGTGATAAGAAAGGCAGGAAAATGAAAGAACCACAAACCCACACTTTGAAGAACTTCTCTGTTCACCTCAAATAAAGGGGGAAAAGAGCCTGAGCATGTTTCCCATCTTCCACAGGACAGCCCACAGCAACAAAGCCGCCTTGAAGCTGCCCAATTAGAGATGCAGGATTTGGGACTGCAGGCAGGTGAGGAAAACTCTCCTGGATGGGTTCATGCACATCGCACAGGTGCAGCCCAGCTCTGCCTACAATGCCAATCGGCTGCGGCTCTCCTGCATGGCACTGGCCACGGCAGGGTGGCACAAGCTCTGCCCCAAAAGCCCTGGATGGGGCAAGCAGGGCTGGAGCTGTTCTGAGGAGGCTGCAGCCCTCACTGAGCAGCACAAAATGTGTCCCCAAGGGGTGATGGTGGTAACAGATCACAATCATCTCTGCCAGCTGTCAGCAGAGGTGCACCACAGGCTTCACAAGCAAGCACAAAGCAAGCCTCTTGTTGCCTTTGCGAGGATGGGAAACCCAACGTGAGCCCTGGTCGGCTCCCTGCGGCTCACGGCACATGTGCACGCTGCCGGCCTCGCGCCTCCCTGCCGGCACCATGCCAAGCCGCCTGTGATGAGAGAACCAAAATGCTGTGGCCAGGAGGATTTTGCAGGCTCTTTCATTAACCTTGGCCCAGATACAGTTTGGTTTAATAATCCCTACACAGATTGCCCAGATCAGGGCAGCGTTTGCCTCATCTCTGAGATGAGAGAGAGAAAATAGTAAGGAATTTTTTATTTTTTTTTTTTCAGATAACTTCCCCAGCTCTGTGGCCCCACTGACAGATTTGGCCTAGGAAGGAGGGCAGCAGCCTTTGCTCGGTGCCCGACACAGCTCACGTGCCTCCCATCTCTAGCATGGCTGCTGCGCCCGCTCTGCTTGTGAGCCTGCCCTACTTTGGATCAGCCCACAACATCTTTGATTTTGAGGTCACTGACAGCTGCTGGCCTGCCTGGCCTTACGCTGTGTTTACTTTTTAAGCAGCTCAATGCAAATACAAAATGAACAGCTTCCTTGGGCTGCTTTAACTGTTTCTATTTAGGAACTGAGGATGAATTAGTATGGGGCCCACAGCCCTCATGCAGCTGCGGCCATTTGTATCAGGTGAGGCTTTGGTCCTTCCACTTGAATCCTGGGTTTGGTTATTCAGCCCTCACTAATAGCTGCTTTATGCTGGGCTCATGTGTAATCTGCAGCATAACTCTATTACTCCTTTTCTCTTGGGGGATGGAGGGGATCTTTGCAGATCGCCGGTCACCTTCTGCATCCTCTTTGCTCCAGGGGATGCAGGGCTTTTCTGGTGAGGCATTCGCTTCACACCACCAGCAATGCACCCCCTGCGAGCCCTTCCCTGGGCAGAGGCACCACAAATACGCCTTCCAGTCCTTCTCCATCAGCCAAACCCTCCTGCTGCCTCGCTGGGAGAGCCTTGGCCCTGCGGTGACAGGCAGCTGAGGAGCGGCAGGAGGCCAGCAAGACGTCATCTCTGTGCTGGGAGCACACGCTGTTCCCTTCTGCAAATGACTCGGGAGGAAGGAATTTAACTCAGAATTTCCTCCTTAAGAGCTCCGGCCCTTGTTCTAGGCAGAGTCTTCTGGGAGAGGGATTTTGGCCAGCTGGGATACAGGGAGAGGGCAGAGAGTGTCCATGGGGATTGGGATGCTGCTGGGGAAGGGTGCTTGGTCAGCTTGGATCCCCCTATTTCCTCATTTTTGCTAACAGCTCCTGCAGAGGTTTCTGTATCCCCGGCGACCAGGGAGGCTCAGAGATGGAGAAGTGGGGAGGAGAGCAGCTGTGGCTCAGGCAGCCCCTGCGGGGCCCCAGAGGTGCTGATACAAATGGTGACAGTGCCAATGTGGCTGGGGAGGCCCCAGAGGTGCTGGGACACACGGTGACAGTGTCAGCATGCCTGGGGAGGCACACGAAGCATCTGCAGCCTCACAGACATGCCGGGGGCTCACTGCAGAGATCCCCTGTCTCTACTTGCTGCCCTGGAGCTGCATCACTCGCCCCAGGCTAGTTGCCCGCAGCTCTCCACCCAGGGGCTGCCAGGACCTCCGTGCCCGATGCACAGCATATTTGCAAAGAGGTGCAAGACGAACCTTCTGCTTTGCCACGTGACTGGTCGTGCCAGCTCACGGCCCGAGCCACCCTTCCACGTGGCCAGTCGGCACGTGAGTCACTCTTGCCCAAAAGCAAGAGCCAGTTGCCAGGCTGGAAATCGTGAGCTCCCTGCAGGAGCAGGTCTCTTGCTCCAGAGCTGTGATGTTCTGCTTTTGCTTGCTGCTGTTTCAGCTCTACAGTGGTCTGGGTACTGGGAACAGCCAGCATAATTAGCTCTTTCGGTGCCACTTGCTCGTCAGGGACATTGAAGCGCTTTGCAAATTTCTCTGTAAGAAGTAGGTCAGCATAAACTCTGTCTTTGGAAAGAGGAGGAACACAGAGGATTAATTAACTTGCTTGGTATTGCACAGCCAGGCAATGGCAGTGCTGCCGGAAAGCATCCCCCGATCCCAGGGGAAGCAGGGGCTCTCGTGGCAGGGCCCTCCTCCTCCCCGATGGGCACCAGCACAATTGAGATGCTTCTTGTTTGCACTCCCAAACCAAGCTCCATCCGGCAGCTCACGAGTGCAGCCTGGTCATCTGCTGGCCAAGTGATAATGTTCCCATCCTTACAAGCCCTGTGGCTCACGGTTGCTGATGCCTGGATGTCCGCAGCCGATTCCTGTTTCAAAGCAGCAGAAGCTGGCAGTGATGTAATCTGGCACTAAAAATAACCTGAGGAAAAGTCCCTGAAGCAGCAGGAGAAACTGCAGGGAAGGGATAGATGGGAGAGCTGAATTCACAAGAAATTACATTCTAAATCAGTGCTGTCAGTCAGCAGTTCTGGTGCTCCAGGGGCAATGGGCCAGGAGCACTTGCTGCTGCTGGCTCCCTGGGCCCTGGAGACCTGATGAGGCACGTTCATCCCATGGTGGGAGAGAGCACCGCTCGTCCCCATCCTTCCTGACGCTCGTGTGGGTCTTCTGGTTTGCACCCTTAGCCATGGAGAGCTGGTGGGGAAAACTATAGCCAGGTGGTGGGCAGGATGGAGACCCTACAGCAAGAGGCAGGAAGGCACAGGTCCCAGCCATGGACATGCATGTTACAGCATTTTTTGGCAGAAGACAGGTCTGCTATTGAGTGGAGCAATCTACTTGGGAAATCACCCATGAAATAACTATGCAATCTGCAGTAGCTGAGGCCATTCCTCCATGGTGCCCATCACACAAGGCTGACCTTCCCTGCATGGCCATAGCCCTGAGGGACTCGCAGCCGCGGCCAGCCTGCCCCACAGCACTGTGGGCTCTGCTACGAGCACCATCAGCTCCTCAGTGAGGACAACTCCATTGAGGGGAAGGATTTTTCTCTTCCATGAATAAAGAGGATTTATTCTGAGGTGAGCTGGATCTCCTTGTTTAGGAGAACCTGATAGAGGTTTTTCCCTTCAAGGTGGGATGAAAAGGCTCATCTGCAAAGCTAAAAGATACACGGAGGTATGTTCTGATTTCCACAGCATCATCTCCTCCCTGATGGCTGGAGTAAGGGGCAGACTGGTAGGTGGCTGCTCAGAGGAAAGCTAATAGGAGGAACAGGCAAGGAGAAGGAACAGGAGGAAAACCACATCCACCCTCTTCCATGGGAGATAAAATGAGAGCGCAACAATGAGCTGCCTTCAGGGACAGATTGGAGGGTGAAAGGGAGGGAGACTTTGGTTCCTGCAGCGGGGGATTAGTGTCAGAGCATCCACAGCACAAGGCTGCGGTTACTCGGTTGCTGCAGGCTTGGTGGGCAGGGAATGGAGCTGCCAGGGAGTCTGTGCTGTCACAAACCAGAGCCACACTTGACTGCTGCGAGGAAGCAGGTATCACAGACAGCACCTGGCCCATCTGCGGCAAGACGGATGGTGGTGAGTAAGGCGTCACAAGTCCTCTCCTTCTTGCACAAAAGGTGCCCTGTGATGTGTGAAATACAGACAGTGCCCTCCCAACCACTATTTTTGCCAGCATTTATTTCTCTCATTTGACTTACTGGTGCAAAATCTTGCAAGCATTACATTTGTTGAATGGGGATGAGAAGTTTTCTGTAACCAGTTCTTCACCCGGGAGGACTCAATGAGGGATGTCTGCAGCTGCCCAGCCAAAGCTTCTGACCTTCTCTTGCCTGCAAATGCCTCCCAAAGGGTCTGCTGGGAATGGCCCTGATCCCACAGAAATGCAGCGGGAGTGGGATTTGTGGTGGATCTCTGGGCAAAACCAGGCCGTGCAAAGTGGCCACGGAAGCGAAAATGGACATCGAAGGCTGGGGGTGGCAGGTTTAAAGCAGCTGAAGGACAAGCTGACTTATTTTGATTGATGTTTGTATCTGAACTGGCTTTTCCCTGCCCTAAATAGTCTGCAATGCTGCACTGAGCGGTACCGGTGACATTTTGGCAGTGCCAGGCGGGTAGGTGTGGCAGGGTGTGCGACTGCGGGATGCCAGCCAAACCCCGGTATCGCCCCGTTTGGGAAGTTTCCAGAATATTCCCTGGAGGAGTTTCAGCTCTGAATTGTGCTCCTCTTCACATGCTGGGAAGTTGGGGATGTTTCGCTGAAGGCAACGCCATGAAATTGTGATGGTGTAGAGGACAGAGAGCAGTGCCTGGGGGCAAGCACAGGAGTCGCTTCCTGGCGAAGTCTGGGTGCGTCAACTGAGAGTCTCTGGGCAAAGCCTGGAGCAGAGAACGTAATCCCAGACACAGAAGTCTGGCCCTAAGCACCACCATGATAAACAATTATTCCACAAATAATAACAAAAATAGAGATAATTATTCCAGCCTGCTGGGACAGCCCTTGTGCCGCTGCCCAGCCCTGTGGGATGAGGAAAGGAGCAGGGGGGTTTATTCACTAAGGGGTGCCTGAGGGAGGCTCAGAAAAAGGTAGAAAAAGGAGAATCAGAAGGCGAAGCTGCAGGAGGGCAGGCGCTGGGGGATGGAGGTGCTGCAGCCTACGAGCACAAAAGGGAACCGAAACTGCCGACTCTTTCCGGCTGAGGCTGCAGCTGAGATGGTTGCCCACGGAGCATGGCAGCACTGACATAGAAGACAGGAGTAAGGGGCTGACCCAAACCTGTGGATTTGGGTTTTCACTCTGGCTGCAGAGTCTGCAATGGGGCTGTGAGCTGCCCCAAACACACACCCCACCAGCCTGATGGGTTCCCAGCGCACTCTCCCAGAAGAGCTGGAAGATCACAGGTGGGTGATGCCACTGTGCTGGAGTGGCCACGGCTGCATACCACCGGTGGTATCAGGCTGCAGTGGGAGGTGGGGGTCCTGCCTGTGCATTTACTGGCTCTGCCTTGCCCTGCAAGAAAACTTAGAAAAGACTGAATGGAAAAAACCCTCTGGCCTCTCTTAACCTTTGGGCACTTGATATCTACGTATTGTTCTTTTCATGTGTTTTTTGGCAAGTGATTGATTTATCCTACAATAACACATGAATTCTGCCATGGCAGCAGTTCACTAGGTAAGAGAGAGTCCTGCTGGAGAATTACAGCCTCAGCAGACAAGACTGATGAAGGGAGGGGAGCGAGGGGACACAGCAGTAACCTGCGTTTTGTTATCGGGAGTCCAAGCCAGATTTCTGTTAGCAGCCCACAGACACCGTCTCCAGGGCTCAGTATGGCTGAGTGGGCAAGGCAAGCTTTCTGGGGCTGGGAATTTCATCCGGGACCCCCAGGAATGGGTCTGGCAAGTGTCCTTGCTCTCTGAAGAGGCTGAAGATCTCCCCAAGATGGGCTAGGGAGTGGTTTGCATGTTTTGCTGGCTCAGAGGCAGTTCTTTGTGGCTGCCCTCTTTTCTAATTGCTCTCCTGCATCTTCTCCAGGCAGCGGAGCAGGTTGCAGCAGGACACGGGCACCTGCAGTCAGTCCAGGGCTTCTGCAGAAACCCAAGGAGCGCAGGCGGACTGGGCCGTGGCATTCAGCCCTTTCCCGGCAGGTAAGCAGCCTGCCTGGCTGGGCACTGCTGCTTCCAGCACACCGTGGATCATGTGTGCTCTCTGCTTGCCTGAAGCATAGCCAACAAATTAAACCTTAAACCATAAGTTACAGATGGTTTTGCTTGTGGTTCCTGGGTCTGGTCAGATCAGTTAAAAGGAACTTGGGGTGGAGAAAAACCTTTCCATTAATCACAGCCTTTTGTAGGAAAGCACAGATCCTTCACCTGTGATCTTTCGTGCCCTGTCTCATTGAGCAGCAGCTGTCAGCTCTCCATCTCTGCAGCTCTTGAGAAATCCCAGAACTGAGCTTCCATCCCAGTAAACAAAGTCCAGTTGTGTTTTTCTTCTGTGACTCATCCATCAATTTGTAATTGTTCAGGAGTAATAGAAAGTGCCTGGCAAGGGACAGGCCTGCCTGGCGGGTGGCTGAACTGCTGGGGCTCAGGCAGCTGGTTTTGCTGCTGCCCTGCGCAAAAAACCCCATCATCATCCTTCTTCTTCCAGCTCTGTTCTCATAATTATTTTTGACCCTGAGAAGACTGAGGATAGAGCATGGAATCTGTTTCCGTGCAAGACATCTTTAAAGCATGACATTTCCCTGCTACTTCATTAAATTAAGTGCTGTCTTCCTTTAGTGGCCTGGCTTTTTGAGTCCTGAATCAGACACATTGTCTGATGAAATGTTTTGCAAGTAAATAATAACTAGAACCATGTGCATTAATTTGAACTACCACAGACACAGTAAAAATGGCACAGACCACACAATGCAGACAGAGCACGGGATTAAGATTGTGGGTGAGGACTATGCAGTTAGAAAACTATTGGGTTGGAACTGGGTTGATTTGGTGAGAAGTGGCTGAATTTCTAGGGGTTACATTTTTTGATTTGGGGTCTCAGTTTTCATATAAATGAAATTTTGCAACCCTCATCATGTCAAGAATAATATTGAACTAGGTAACTTCATAATAGTCTTCTGCTCCCTGTAAAAGGAACAATTCCTAGATCCTTAGCAGGGGAAACAAAAAACATGAGTATGTATGAATTTTATGCTCAAGGGTGTTTCCTCTGGAGCATGGATTTGACACGGCCCAAGAGGGAAAAGTTTGCTCTGCCACTTCCTATATTGTACCAGTTCTGTAAATAACGGGAAGTGGTTGTTCCTTTAAACTGTCAGTCCAGCACTTTTCACAAGCTCTTTAAAAATTTATGTATATATATATGGGATGTTTATTGCCTATTTATTTTGTGAATGCTTTTGGCAGTGGGAGAAACAGGCACATTTCCAACTGCCTATGTGAGCAGATCCTCACTGGCTTAAACGCTGCATCTCCTTTGTCTTGGTGAGGAGGAAGAGGAGGAGGAGGGTTGAGGAATGTTTCTATTGCAGTGACTCCTAGACCTGAGTGTCTTATATTCAACAACCTCACACCATTGCTCAGGGTAAAATGTTCTGAAGGAGTGGTGTGGGGTTACCTGGAATGCCAGGCAGCCAAAGGATCAGCCTTGCTTCTGTGTCTGGGAGCACAGCTAGCTGGAGATTCATAGAGCCGATGGGATGGGGGGCTGGAAGTTTAGGAAGTCACCATAAGCCGTGTGTGAGCAAGGGCAGTGGGGAATGAAAGGCTTGCCAAGCCAAGCTTGATATTGACGTCTTATTACAGATATGAACTGTATCAGGGAAGCTGATTGTGGGGGATGTAGGAGACGGCTGAGTGACTCGCATAGCCTGGAATTGCTCCCCTGCTAATTAAGAGGAATGGAAAGAAGCACAGTGAGGAGCAAGGCTTGAGGAAACAATGCTGCCATGAGCATGTGGAAATATTTACAGTCTCTGGAGGGATCGTGCAGTCACCTGCTGGGGAGGAGTCCCCTGGGGTGGCACCTCAGCTTCCCTCTCCCTGTGGCTGGGGAACATAATTAACATGTGAACCCCAGACCAGCTCTGGGCTTGCAAACGAAGATTAAAACTAGTAGCATGTGCCGATAATGTCCAACTGTAACTGCCACTCTCTTGAGTAAATTACAGAGCTGCTCTCTCACGACCAGCTTCAGCCCAGAGAGGCATGGATTTATAACAAAATCTTTAAATATCCAAGGAATGTCACCAGTTTTAAATGGTGAGAGGCACATATGAAAACAGATTTTGAAATTAGGATAATCATGATGGCGCCAGCCAGGTAAATGAGGGGAGTCTCAACAGGCAGCTCTGCTTGGCTTCGACCATCAGCCTGATGGACAAGAGAGGCATATTTTAAGCACTGAGAACCAAGGGGTGTAATTGTTTCTTACACAAGACTTTATGTGTATTTGTACTTTAGAACAAGGAGAAATTGGAGATCTCTCACTCTCTGAATCCCTTTGGTGAACCGACACTCACCTCTTCAAACCAAAGAGCTGTTTCTGAGCCAGACAGGCCCTGGGCCCACGCACAGGTGGGCAGATGGGGAGCGGAGGTGAGAGGTTTGAGCGAGATGCTCTGCACATGCAGCCCTGCCTCAGCAGCCCATGGCCAGAAAAGCTGGGTCCCTTCTGGAAACAAAGGATGCCTTTTACTGGGTGTGTTGTACAGCACAATTGTAGCGGCTTGTGTGGCTTTTAGCTCTCTGACCTTTATTTAAACGAAATGCAGAGTAATTTGTATCTAAGTGGAGTTGTTCTGTCTCATTAGTGTGACTAAATAGATGGCAGAGTGTTACTAAGTTCATTGTCAGAGAAACTGTTGCTTAGTAATTTAAACTGCAATAATCTCATTATTCAGTCTTTTTTCCTTACAACGATGGTGGCTCTGTTGTTACAGGCGTGTTCATGAGCTCGCATGCAAACCAACAACTGTGATGGCACTTAAAACATTAGGCTTCGGGCTCTGAGAAGTCGTTCAGGGTAAAGCCGAGTAGGGGGAGCCTCCAGGACTTTCGCTGTGTACGCCTGAATGAGATTTTGGTGGTACAGAAAGAGGAACGCAGAACTAACAGGTGACGTCAGGCATACGGCCCTATGAGCCTCCTCTGCTTCAGGGACTCGACAGATGCTCTTCCTCTGCCTCCTCAGCGGGGCGAGTAGCAGAAGTGCCCCTGCAGCCAGGCCCCAGTCACATCCGAACTAACGGCACATGTTGCACAGGAACAGAGATAAACCATCTTCAACCAGGCACTGAGGCAGTTAATGAAAGCCCTATCTACGGCTGCTGCGGCCTGCAAGCCAAGGAGGTGTAACTCCAAAGATCGTTAAGGGCACAGGAAGAGTAAACCCAAGGCAGCCCGGACAGGGCTGGCACCAGGCTGAGGGCACCCGGGTGGGGGGGGCTCAAGGCTTGGGGACAAGGCAGGGCAAACAGGGGGGTCAGCTCAGGCTGAGGCGTTTGCCTCGCAAAGGTGGAGACCATGTCCTGTGTTTGTCTCGCAAAGCTGCGGCAGGTCCCACGCTCGGGCTGTGACCCACAGAGGGG
>NW_009601619.1:4615-7323 GCF_000690535.1 Cariama cristata | reverse complement strand
AGTGCTGGCGAGGGCAGCCCCCGCCGTGGCCCGCGATCCCTGGTTTGGGTTAGCGTGCCAGCGTGCAAACTGACGGGGAGCTGCAGCCCGGTGCAAGGCGCGGGGTGTACCCCAGCCCTCTGGTCCCGGCTTTGCCAAAGCCGTCTTTTCACCTGAAGTTAAGCGTTGGTCCCCCGGCAGCACTGCCTTTCATCATGGGGACAGAGACAGACACCCTGCTGCTAGGTCACATCAGTCCCAGTGACGTGCATCCCGACGCCCCGACACGGCGTGCCCGGGGGCTGCGGCGATGCTGGTCACGCCGAGGCGTTCGCTCCGGCAAGGCTCTGCCCCTGCCTGCGTGGCAGCAACAGAGCGTCCCGGTTTTACGTAGAGACCGTCGATAGCACTGACATGGAGATTTCGTGATGTTGATTGGCATTCGGCTCACAGTGCTTTTTTTAAAAGAAAGCATTTATGAAAAGGAGAAGAATGGATACTTACATATACTACCTGTGCTGCAAAAAGCAAGAGAGTTGGAACTGTATCTCTGTCAGCCTGGTGTAAGTAGTTGTCCAAAATGCTATGAAATGGCATACTTTAAGTAAGGAATACTCTTAATTTAAGAAAGAAAAAATGTAGCTAGGTTATACACTCATCATATTGACAAGTTCCCATTCCTCTTTAGTCTGAAAAAACCAAACTTTCAAAGCCAGAACGCCACAAAACCAAGGTTCACCTTGGGCATTTTGTGAAAAACACACAAAAATTGTCATCCACTTAGGAGTCCAGGCAGCATGGTCAGTGCCCAAGCAGTTTTTGTCTCCTGTTCCGGGCTGAGCTCACCGAGAGCCGTCAGTTAGGTGTATGTGGTGGTCCCCGCCAGAACAGGGGGCTGGGCACTGGCAGATGCTCCTGGCCGCGGCAGGGGACGGGTCTGGCTGCCCGAAGGCACAGGTACCGACGCACTCCCTGGGGACAGGCGGCCGCGGTCAGTGTGGTTGCATCAGCCGTTACTGGTGCCAGCGATAGGCAGTCTGAAGCACAGCGCGATGGCTGTGAATGCTGACGGAAGGAATTACGATGCTTTACCTTCTTCTGATGTCACAGTCATTGTGTCGTGTTAATGCCATGAAGCGCACGTACCGTATGCACAAAGATCTGACTTTTCCCCAGAGAGCACTCTACATGTCATTTCAGGAGCATTTCATCGAGGTATTAACTGACTGAACATACGAAACGCTGCCGTGCCAGGCGGTGGCATGGAAATGTCCCTTACCTTTGGCAGCACTCGCGGCATCACCTTGCTGGCCACGTGGGTTAAGTAGATAAAGCCAAGCAGATGTGAAAAGCCGAAGGATGGAGATCACTCAGACTCTTCATTCTTTCATAATCCAATTTACTGCCCCAGCATTTGAACTTCAGTGCTGAATTACCTAACGTCCTTTTCAGCGCAGTACATGCGCTTTGAGTTCATCACCCAAGAAACTCCAAAATACGAAAATCAGTCTCCTGCCATACGTTCCCCTATATAGCAAACACCATCTGGGGTGGTTTCCTTTGCATGGTAATTACCACCCAGGCAGCGAGAGAACTGATCTTTCCATTGCCGGTGAACGAAAAGCCACGAGGCGCAGAAGGTGCGGTGTGATCCTGGCTCAGCAACAGGGGCAGGCTTTGGATCCCACCCAAAAGTCCCTGTAGGTCAGCAAAGAGATCTTACGTGTTAGGGACATGCGAAGAGAGGGCACACTGTAAAGAATCAAGCTTTCTCGGTGGAAAAATAGAGCTGCTGCTGCGTGAGTCCTAAAGCTTAAACCTGCCTAAAGCCCTCTCTCTCCCCCCTGCAGACGGACCACATCATCTCAGAGCACCTCCAGCAAGCGGCTTGCTTGGAAGTGGATCCCTCTCAGAAAGCCCTGAGGGTGAATGCCTGTGACTCTGCAAATCCTTATCAAAAGTGGCAGTTTGGCAATTACTATGCAGACTGAAGGGAACACAGTTGAACCAGAAACGCTGTGTTTTCATCTTGCGAATTCAGCGAGGACATCTGTGCGACTTGTGACGGCAATTACAAAACTGGAAGTTCATTTCCAAATGATAATTGAAATTCGTAATTTAAACCAGCATATTGAGAGATCAGAATACCAAGAGCGCTGAGCACATCTGGTTTAATGATGTCTCAAACAGATAGGCGTGTTTTTCCCTCACTGTGGGAGACTTTGGCAAAAACTCAAGTAATTTTCTGTATTATTAAATGGAAATATTTTCTGAAGTCTCTCATCCTACTGTAAGCAAACTTTCATCAGTTCCCCTCGGGACAACAACATAAGCTACAGAAATAGGGCTCTGTAGTCTGTAAACAGCAAATTGGGCTGCTTATTCTTCCACAGAAAATGGAAGTTTATTGACCAAGGCATTAAAAAAAAATCCATCCGACATGCCTGTGCTGGGTCTGGCCGCAGGATCCTGCCCTGCGGGACCCGTTGCCTCTGACAGATGAGTATCAGGGTTCCGTTAGGAATCGATTGCTTATTGAGAAAGCCGCTTTCTAATAATGGGAGGCAAATGTGGGTCGATAAGCCACCCAGCAGGCGAGGCAAACCGGGGGCTGCGGGAAAGGCAAGGAGCACGCCTTGCCTGTGCCCTGTGGGCAGCGAGGACAGGTGTGCCTTGCTTTGCGTGGCGGCGAGAGGAGCCGCCGGGGGGGCGAACCGGGGGCTTATCCT
>NW_009601619.1:1324-4574 GCF_000690535.1 Cariama cristata | reverse complement strand
GTCCCAGGGCGGCCAGGCTGTCCCCACCCTGGGGCTGCCGAGGCCCCAGCCGTGTCCTTGAGCCCCAGTGGCTTTTTCGGCGCTCCCCCCGGGTCCACTGCCACTTTCCTCGGCCCCCGGCTGGCTGGGGCATTGGGTTGCGCTGGTGCCTGTGCCAGAGTCTGGCGATGCCCGGTGCAGCCCCAAGCAGGGCGGCTCGCCCTGCTTCTGCCAGGGCCATCCCAAGGGAAGCTTTACCCACCGACAGCGCAGGCTAGGCAGCTCCCCCCAATGCTGCGTCCCCCCACCATGGGCGGAGGGAGAGCAGAGACCTCTGGCAGGACATCTCGCAACCCCAAACTTCTACTCGCCAGTGCTCAGGATGGATGAAAATGCCCGCTGAACTCAGTGAGGGCTTTTCTTCAGAAAGGGCTGCAGAACACAAGCGTGTTGGGATGGCCAGGCTCCCCACACCAAAAGTCTCCCTGAACTTGCTGTCACGGGAAAATTTTTTCTTACTGTGAAGCTTTTTATCTCTAAAAGCCATCACCAGTTTCTGAAGGGCCAGATTTGATCAGAGAATAAATTCTGCTGTGCCAGGACAGTGAGATCCAGGATATGTGACAGCACTGCGTCCCAGGCAGGATTTCTTCCCCCGTTTCCACTCGGAAGTTCCCGCTGTGGGAGGCTGCTCCCCGTAGAGCCGCGGTGTCGCTGGGGAGGGTAGGGCTTCTCCTCCTGCCCTGGGGCGAGGGGCTGCTCCAGCACACGGCGCTGGGGACACGCGGGGCTGAGCATTGCACTCGGTTCTCGCGCTGCTGTTGGCCACAGCCGAGCCTCCACCATCCTGCATTCACAAAACCCCTCGTACCTCTCTGATTTTTCAGAAGGCCCCGGCATAATGTTACCTCTCACATGGCAGATCGATGCTGACAGCATCTGACAGGCTGAGTCTGCCAAAATACGAACTCGCCCAGCAGATTTTTCCCAGTTGGCTCCTATTGCAACTGTCTTCCTGATTTTCTCTCCCTCCTTTAGTGCAGCTAGCCTGTAGTCACCATCAGAAAAATGACACAGATGTTTGTGCAGTCATCTTTTATCAGGAGCATGAATTTCATCAAATCCTGTTTGCTGACATTCAATCACTTGTCACTGAGCAGGCACCACATGGTCATATGTCAGGGTCACATCCCATTGCCAGGCTTGTCACTCACACGCTGAGCCCCCATTTGTGTAAATGCTCACTTCCATGGTGGTATCTTTTCCGTAAAGACTGGCGCGTGCCTTCGGGGCTGCTGGCAGTGAGCTGTGGCCCTGCTGTTACACAATATTGAGAAGTGTTCAGATTGCACCAGTCAGCCTAGTCTTCCAGAAAGGAGAGCATATTTTCCGGCACGCTCGGCAGACGTGGCAATAGGCGTCTCGCTCCCTTTGCCATCTCCGCTGACGGAGCCTGGGTGCGCATCGCACCTCAGGGCGCTCGGAGGGTTTGGGGCCGTGCAGGCTTTGTGAGCGCCGAGGAAAAGGAGGAAGGCACCACGGGTGGGAAGGACCCCCCCTCCGACCCGGGCTGGGGACGGGAGCCGCCTTCATCCCCCGTGTCAGCAATGGGAAACAGGCACAGATTGTCCAAATGAGAATAAATGCTGCCGAAGCTGCGGTGGGGAGGGATGCGGCGTGTCGTGCTGTGCTTCCATCAATAAGAAGTACCCCGAATTGAAGTGGCCACGGTTGGAGGCCCCATTTGGTTTGTTTAAAAAAAAAAAGTAGTTTTAAAAAAGGGAATAAATGATAATAGATGAAGCTACTTCCTCTGAGCCCTGTGTGTTAACTCTGTTTCTGACTGACTTGGACACTTTCTGGGGGCTCTCCTGCTCGAGTTACTGCCAGGCTGAACTGCAAAACATCACTCTGGGAAGAACCTTTAAACCACCAGTTTCCCCTAATTTATGGCTACACCTTGGGTTCTGATTTAGTGCGCTATTAGGGCAGGCAATGGCAATAGCTGGAGCTGGCTGCTGTGCCCTGCAGTGGCAACTGGCAAGTTTCTGCCAAAGGGATTTAATTCACACTCAAGTTCAGCGTACAGCGCTGCTAGGAACAGCTCCCAAAGGCGAGCCAGCACCACGCGGCAGTGTCCGGTGAGGGTGGGAAGGCATCACAGCCCTCCAAAAGTGTCCACCTCTTACTTACCTGCCCTCTGGCACTGTGGAAACGGAGAGTAATTATTTTCAGGCTAGGGCTGGATCTATAGTTACCAGGTCCTGGAGCTGCACATCCTCACCAGCATCCCTACCCGCTTCTCTGCCTGGAAACGCTTCTGCTCCAAGGCACAAATGGTTCAAGTCTTTGGGGGTCCTTTCCCCTCGCATGCCGAGTAGACGCCTCTCTGTCCAGCTCCTCGTCCGACCCATGGACCACGGTTTTGGCCAGATGCAGACCCTGCCGCGTCTGACCACGGCTCCCAGCCCTGGCAGCGCCCCGGCGCAGGCCAGCGGTGCTGCCTGCAGCTCGGGGGATGAGGGCACTGTGGCAGAGCACAAGCCGTGGTTTCTGCCCCTTTACTGCCTGTACACCCCTTGATTGCCATATCGCACCCCTGCACCCTGAGGGTTAGGCAAGAGGTGGTGAGTTTGTAGGAAAGGCCCTCAGGCCCCTAGAGCATCCCAGGAGTTGTAATTTTTACTTTTCCAGCTACCAAGGAAAGCAAGAGAGGGAGTTACAGTTCTCTGCTGGTCAAACATTGCTTTCCAAGGGAGGTAAAAAACCCATCCAAGTTTCTTGAAATTCTCGGCGAGACTCCACGCTTGGCTGGAACCCGAGCCCACCGTCACTACACCAAGCATCTCATCCCTGCACTTGCCTAAAAAAATCTGGAAACTGTATTTTAACTGTCACCTAGGGCATAAGCCAAATGTTTAAAACTGTTACAGACAGATGTATGATAACAGGAGAAAAAGATCTGCCTTTTGCTAAAGCGAGCACGGAGGCCAGCCAGCCCGGCCAGCCACGTGAGAGAGCAGAGGGTGCCCGGCCGGCCAGCCAAAGGGTTGGTCCTCACGCCCGGGCGCCGCGGGCTCAGCCGGGCGATTCCCCAGAGGAGATGGGAATGGTGATGGTGAATGAATGGCCGGGCCATGAAACGCCGCTGCCTCTCCTGCTACCGCTCTCCTCACCTCCGGAGAGCATGGGGAAGGATTTGAACTCTGGCTTTCCATCCCATCGGGTGTCTGCGCTGTTTTGGGACGTTCCCTCGCTCAGCCCCGGTGCT
>NW_009601619.1:0-1302 GCF_000690535.1 Cariama cristata | reverse complement strand
CCACAGCAGCCGTGCCTTCTGCTGCGGTACGGACGGCTTTTCCTGGCGTGTCGCGCTGCTGAAAGCCAGCTGCGCCATCAGCGTGAGCCGGGTGTTCGCATCCCGCCTGCCCGGCCTCCGCCGCTTTCCCAGGGCACCGGCGTGTCCTCTTGACCCCGACGGGCACGGGCAGGTCCTGCCCCTCAGCCCCTGGCCTTACCGCAATGCGACGACTTAAAAACTCCAGCTTCTCAGCACCGCACGGAGTCGCTCACTTTAGCGCTGACTTTTTTATTTCACTTTGGGGTTGTGTTGTCTTCTTCCCTAGTGCATGTTTTTTGTTTAAGTGCAGTAAAGGAAATTTGTTGTTGACATTCTGAAGCGCAAATCGGTCCGGAGGGGGTCACCAGCCCCACCTCAACCAGTGTGCAAGTACCTAAAGCCGAGGCTGGTCAGCTCGGAGCAGCACTTTGCCACCCACAACCTCAGCCCAGGCAAATATCGCATCTTTAAGAGAAATGTGTTGCTCTTACAGGAACCGCTGCAAGAGGAGCAATGGGGGGAAGCTGTCAGCAGGCAAACAAACCCACAGTATAAGTTCATACAAGCAAACCTCTGAACTTCCACAAACCAAAGAGCAAATAAACAAGTCTGAATAGCACAATGAGGGCTGTGTCTGGTTTGTACAATACAGAATTGCCATTTATTATTTTCACGTTGCCATGAAATAATTGCCTTTATGTAGAACAAGAAAAGTCAAAACGATATTCAGTGCTGCTGGAGATGTAAAACCAATCCTTAAAAAAGGAGGCCACTGCAGCTGCAGTCAGCCTAACGCCGCTCTTACCTCCTCTCCCTTTGTCAGCTGCTCTCAACTTTCCCAGATGCTTTCTGGGATGACGTTTGCAAGGCTTAGTCCCAACTCAAGACAAATCTGTCTGTAAAATAGTTAAAAAAAGACTGCACCGACAATACTGTAGTTATACAAAGGTTTTTAAAAATGGAGAGCGGTTGTGTTCAGATGACACTAAACCAGATTATGCATAAAACTTGCCTGGCTTTGACAAAAAAAACTTTCAAACTTTGCATCTAAACTTAGCGTCAAAATCAAGAAGACACGTAAAAGAGTCTAAACTGGTGGCATTGGGAAAACACAGCCTTCTGGTAGCGGCGGGTTTTGCCGGGCGAACACCGAAGCACGCACCGGGCCATGCTGTGCCCGAACAACGCGTGATCCGCTGCCCTCCAGGCTGGCCCAGACCCCAGCTGTGCCGCTGAGGACGGCACCCGGCACCGGCACCACCTCCCCGAAGGCGGCTCTGC
>NW_009601618.1:2492-11103 GCF_000690535.1 Cariama cristata | reverse complement strand
CTGGCTGCAGTGGCTGTCCTTCCCCTGCACCAAACAGGTATTCAAATGCCCGCTAGTCTCCAAACCCCAGGGCAGAGGTCTTAGCCCCAGCACCACTGGATAATTACTCAGCCCCCCAGGCACAAGCCAGCCCCAGGAAACCCCTACGAAGGCTCCAGTTCCTTGCTGTCAGTTGGAACTGGGAACCTAGTTCCAAGTCTTTGCAGCTGAGGGCAGTTGTGCACCACACAAGGAGCCAGGAAGGCTACAGGGGACTGGAGGCTCAGGAAAGAGTCTGCAAAGGAAAGGAGCCTCGAAGTTGGCCTGAGGAGTGCTCCCCACTTGAGATGTGCAGGGCTCTGGCTGCTCCTCCCCATGGCTGATGCAGGCTGGAGGGGTCACTCTTGCATCAGGCTGTTGATCTTTGTGAGCAGCACATCCGTCTCGGACTCTGAGGAGACAGAGAGAAAAAAGAAGTCATTGCCAATAGCCAGTATCCCGCAGTGACAGGTGGAACAGCCTGAAAAGCAGGTTTGAGGAGACTTGGGGAATGTGGGATTCCCCAGTGCTGTCCCACAGGGCTGTTTGCCCAAGGGCAGGACAGGAACTCCCTGGACTGGGATTCCCTTCCCTCCCCCAACCATCCCAAACTGCTCTGTCATGTTTGCTCAGCTGGAGAAAGCTGCCTGCCTGCCAGGGAGAGTCCCACAGGCACAGCCTGGCTCCAAGGGAGGGGAGCTCACATCCGTCTGCACTCACCCGCTGCCCGTCTTCTCTGGGAGCATCTCCTAGGAGATGGAATAGGATCGATGTTAGCATGTCGGTCTGGCTTCCCCCTTCCCTCCCCTGAGCTCCCAGCTGGAGACTGTGGGGCCCCACAGGACACACAGTCCCACAGGGATCTGCTCTTGGTGCCTGCAGCACTGCTAAAGGAGCAGGGCCAAGATCCCCCAGCCTCAGCCCACCAAAGCCCAGGGGTGCAGAGCAAGCTAGTAAGTGTGGACTAAGGCATCCAGCAGTTTCAGGAAAGGTCAGGCCAGATTTTTAGCTGCAGCCTAGTGATAAAAGCTGCCTCTACACACCGTTGTCTCAGCCAGACAGGAGAGGACCCCCCAGGATCTGAGTCCAGAGAGGGGTGGCAGCAGAAACGACCAGGTTTGGGTATGTACCAGCCACGCAAGGCACACTACAGCCTCCCCCAACAGATCTGCCCCAGGAGGGGGAACGGATCAAACGTACTTCAGCAAGAGGAAGGCCCAGAGGATGGCAAGGAAGGAGGAGCAGTCTACAACAATCCAGATCATAAGGTACGTGCTGCTGGGCTGCAAGGCAACAAGACAAGTGATGAACACCAGCCAGGTGGCCAGCAGTCCCTTCTGCAGGGGAACATGTTCCCACGCCAGCACAGCACTGAGCAAAAGCCACCCTCCAGGCAGCTGGCTGCCCAGGGCTGCTGCAGAAAGAGACCCACAAGTGCCTGGGGCACAGGGCTGTGGGGCAGGGTGAAGGATGGAGGGGTGACTTACAAGCAGCCAGATGGGGTGTTTCATCTCCTTCAGCACCTGGCAGGCGTTGGTCGTGACAGAGCTCACCCCAGAGCACCACAGCACGGAGAAGAGCCAGGGCTGGTTCACCACATACAAGTTGACAGAGATGTTGTCCTGGCGGTACTGCCTGCATAAGGACAGCCGTGGTCAGAGCAGCAGACAGCAGCGTGCCGGCACACTCAGTGTACAGCCAGAGAGGACTGTATATCTGGGATGTGATCCAGCATTTGCAGCCACAGCAAGCAACTGTCTGGAGAGCCAGACCCAGGGCAGATTTGCTGGCAAGGCAGAGGACTGCAGCCCGTTCCAACCCCTGCACCAGCCCTGCGTAATAAGGCAAGGCTGTAGCACACACCTTGCCCTTCCCAGCAGTGAGCCAGCACTCAGCCTCATCTGGCACTCACCTCTCCTGGCCCCTGGGACAGAGCTGGGACAGTGCCCAGGCCCCACAGCCCCCAGGCTCTTGGGCACAGGGCTCTCACCTGATCTCCTCAGAGCTCATGTCCTGGTAGGGCAGATTGACATGCAGCAGTGGCTCCTTCTCATTCTGGAGTCTCTTCCGGCCGTAAACTTGCTGAACGCCTGGGGCTTGCTGTTTGACCTGTTCCCTGAACCCATCCGGCAGCCAGAGGACCTAGGCAAGAGCCAGAGAGCACATGGAGAGGAGAGGTGCTCCAGAGAGCCTGCTCTCTTCATGTATCTCCTTGCATGTCCATGCACACATGGCCTGCTCAGACAGCTGCTTCCTGCCCCCCTCTCCATGCTCTGCTCCTCCATGAGGATCTCAGCCAGGACAGTCTCCTAAGAGCTTGCCCCAGCCAAGTAGTAAGCACAACAGACCCTACTGAGGGGAGAAACCAGTTTCAGCCTAAGAAAGCTGCAGCAGTTAGGTCCTTTCTGGGTCCTTGAATAGATGAAGCAGTGCATCCTTTTGGCCCCAACTCTGCAGCAAGAATGCACCTTGGATCAGCACTACAGTCTTTGCTGTGTCCCCTCCTGCTCTACATTCCCAAAAAGCCAAGAAGAGAAAGCAATTTGGGTGCTCAGTCTTCCCCTCAGGGCAGCACGTGTTGGATGAAGTGCAAAGACAACACAGGAGGTTGCAGCTGGAGTACAAGAGCTGCAGGGAGAGGTGTGGCGCAGTCTGGGGAGGTGGAAGCTTGAGAATTGTTTTCCTGCTCTTGCTAGCACTGTTGGTCCCCTCCCTAGACTGAGTCACTGTTTACACACCAGGGTGGCCAGTGCTGGGCAACCAAAGTATTTGGAGGGGTCTGAAGCTGTAGGCATTAACCCCTAATTATTGGCAACTCCTCCCAGGTAGAGAACCCCATGGCTGCACAGGATTGCCCAGCAGGGATCACATATGGGGATGTGGTGTATGGGGTGGTGGGGATGCCCCGTGGGGTTGGTGGGGCACCTTCCACCATGGCAGGGGTGTGACAGCAAGGCCTGGCAGTGGTGGGGCGGTGGCCAGCTCACCTGCTGTAGTGGGATGCCTGACTGCAAGATCACTTCCAGGGTGGCATTGACGAAGCTCTGGTAGTCACTGTGGTTCTCAGGCCGGAGGTCAAACATGATGGAGATATTGCTCTGCTTGGCTGCCTCTAGTGCCTGTTCCAGCGATGGAATCCTCTGCTTAGCTGCCTGGTAGCGATCGCCAGCAGAAAGACTCTGCACAGTGGGAAACGGCCTCCGCTGCAAGGGTGAGAGGGAGTTAGTCAAAGGCAGACACCCTGTAAGCTTCCACCTGCTAAACTGGTGCCTGTCTCTGGGTCTCAGTTTCCTACACTGGCCCTTCCACATGCTCTCCAGTGCATACAGGCACAGGGATCCTTCCCCTGCACATCCACCTCTACCCTTCTCCCTACTAATGGCACAGTTCAAGCAGCCCCAACAGCTGTGGGCATTCCGAGCAGCTCAGCAGTTGCTTAGTCACCTTTTGGGAAGAGCCTTGCCACAGCTGCCTCCAAGCCCGGGCAGGCTGTGCAGCTTAGAGCAAACACACAAGATCTCCCCTCAAACCAGACTCCTCCATGACTCAGCTGAGGAGTCAGAACAAACCCCAGCTTGGGGCATAACTGCACCCAAGGTATTCATGCAGGCGTGTAAGTGCTTCTGCACCCCGTCCAGGTGTCTGCCAGGACCAGAGCTCCAGAAGGAACCTTCCCCAGGGCAGGGCTTATGCTTCACCCACAAACGCACCCATCCCTGACCAGCCACCCCAGGGGCGTCCTGACCTCCAGGAACCAGCTGCCAGCATCCAACTGCTGGAGGTCTGTCCAGTTGAAGGCAGTGCTGTTCAGGGCAGCCCTCTCAGGGAACACAGCCTGCACGTTGGTGGTCCTGGTGAGTTCCTCGTCATGCATGAGGAACGGGACCCCGTCAGCACTGGCAGAAGAGCAGAGAAGGAAGCTCTGTGTTGCAAGCTGTTTGTCTCCTATCCCTGTCCTGGCATTTCTGTCCCCTCCCAGCCACCCTCCTAGGGTAACCCTCACCCTTACACCTACTTGTGATCCTCTACACAAAAAGGTGAGTGTCTGGAAAGCACAGAGCACCTAAAGATCAAGCCAGGAACCAAGTAGTTCCTTGCTTACTGCAACAGCTGTCCCCATAGCAGGATTACATGAGATGAACTAGAGCCAGGGTCTGTTTTCCAAGCAGTGCCCTTCCCCTGATGGTGCCTCCCCTCCTAATACCGTGGAAGACAACCTGCATTGAAAGGACAGAAACCCAGTACCTCTCCCAGATCATTGGGACACCAAGCTGGAGCCAGTCCCATACTGGGAAAGCAGTAATGGCAGTGCCCTTTGAACAAGGCTGCCTTCAAATGCAGGCTATGTCAGTCCTCCAGGTGTGTTCCAGAACGCCCCATGTGGGAGGTGACATTCCAGGATACACAGGGCCCTTCCTCCCTCCAAGTCCCTTCTGCCCCTTTACCTCACCATGACGTCTGTCTCAAAGACTTGCACATCACAGTCCACCGCCTTCTGCAGTGACATGAGGGTGTTTTCGGGGGCCAGCTGGAAAAGGAATGGTGTTAGTGCAGAGGGCACGGGCAGGAAGGGGCAGAAGGCAGGCACTCACCCTGCCTGGCTGCACCCAGCAGCTTGGCTGGGCTCTAGGGCAACCACAATGAGACTGGGGTGACCCCGGTAGGGTGGGGGATGGAAAAGGCCTGGGTGCAGACAGCCAGAGCCTGCCTAGTCCCTGCTTCCCAGCCCACACTACACAGCCAGGTTTTCTGCTGAGACTTGGCTGCTCCTGGTCCAGCAGTGCTGAGCAAGCAGCTCTGCTCTGCGGCTACTGCACCCACCGTCCTTACCCTGTGCTCACCCATCCTCAGCCCTGTGCTGCCCTGGCTGATGTGGGGACCCCTCTCTACTGGGCTGACCAGAGCTCATCCAGGTTGGCAGCAGCAAGGTTTGATGGCAGTGCCCCACAGCCAGGCATAGCAGCCTGTCCCACCCACCCTGACCACTGTGTCAGGATGCTGCTGGTGCTGGTCACTCACCATGGGTGCTCCTCGGTGGCCAACCAGTGCTGGCTTGGGGGGCAGCTGGTTCTCCTCCATGATGCAAGGGGACGTGATTCCCAGGGGAGCCAGATACAGCGCAATCATCACCGTGCAGTACACCAGCAGCAGAAACACCTTGAGAGCTGCAGGCAGAGACAGAGAAGATAGAAGGGTGAGGTACCGAGGAGGTATTTTACAGACTGTTAGGGATAAGCCAAGGCTGCTTCACCTGGCATTAACTTATGGTTGCCCTGGGTGAGGCATTGCATCCCCAGCCTCAGGAACACTGCAGACTTATTCTTGGCGTACTATGTACCCTTGCACCTCAACCCAGCACTTCTGCAAGACAGTTTGCCATCCATAGTCCTCCTTCAGCTGCAAAGCAGTGAGGGCTGAAGCTGTACCCAGGGTTGGGTATGAGAAGCAGCAACCAAGAGCAGGCGTTACTACTAGACTGAGAACTGGGGACCTGTTCCCCCTGCACCAACACTCTGTGCATCACTCTGCCACCGGTGCCACTTTGGTTTGGTGGTAGGAAACAGGGCCCCAGATGAGGCGGGGAGGTGGAGGGGAATTACCTGTGTTGCGGGTTCGGTAGATGAAGCTGGCCAGAGGCCAGGCAAGGAGCGTCATTCCCCCCACAATTCCAATGTGCAGGAAGGGACCTGTTGCCTGGGAAGGCAAAGGCAGGGTGTCAGCCAGCCCCAGCCCCTATGCCCAAAATCCACATGCTCCAATGCCAGGGACCTGCAACTGCAGCCAGCACCACTGGAAGAGCCACAGTGCCTGGGAGGAAAGCACAGGCTCCTTGAAGGGGGACCAAACAGACTCCCTGCTCTGGTCCGGCCACCATTCATCACCCTGACTGCAGCTGCTCCAGGCAGGACTGCAAGAGCAGGAGCAGCACCGTGCCTGGCCAGGCAGCAGAAGTCAAGGACAGGGAGTTAATCCCCATGGCACAAAGCCATCCTCAGGGCTCCAGTCACCACCCTTCAGCTCATCCCCACAGGCCAGGTACTGGGTACAGCGGGGGAGTCTCTGGTATCGAGGTGACTCACCTGCAGGGAGATACGTGCACTTCTCCACTCCTCCGCCCACTTTATTCCCAGCCCTGTGAAGGCTGCAGCCACCACCAGGGCAGTTACGATCAGCAGGGTCTGTGGGGCAGGGCACAGGGCAGTTAGGGGAGCACACAGCATCCTGCAGGCCAGCTGGGCTCTGTCTGCCCTAGCAAGGCAGGCAGAGTCCTCCTCGTCCCTTCCTCCTGAGCCCCTGCAAGTCCTGAGACCCCACTTCCCCCACCTGGGTTTGCAGCTGAGCTCTGTACCCCATACTTTGAGCAAGGGGAATATCCCCACTCCAGAGATGTGTGGCTGAGGGACTAACAGCTGCAGCCCAGCTCAGCGGGGACACACAGCCACTCGGTGGGGTTGCAGGAGCTGTGGCCGGGCTGCGGCTCCCAAAGGTGCCGGGGCAGCCACCAGCTCCCTGCACCCCCAGTCTCTCACCTTGTGCAGCCAGTGTAGCTTCAAGGGCTGGCCGCAGAGCTGCAAGCACAAAGCAAGGACCTGTGAGAAGAACAAGATGTTGTCAGAGCTGGGCTGTACCCCACACCTCAGCCCTCTAAGAGCACAGGACTCAGCCATAGGAGCTCTGGCCCCCCACAGGCAGGGTCTCTGGCCATGCTCAAGCAGATCAGATGCTGTGGGCTCCACCTGGCTCTGCACAGGCCACGGGAGCCAGCCTGTGCTCAGCACAGCTCTGTACCCCCACTAGCCCAGGTGGGATCAGCAGGGCTCACCAGCAGCACAGCTGAGTAGGTGATCAGCACAGCCGTAGCTATAAGCAGGACCAGGGACCAGTCTAGCCACAACTTCTTCTGCTTGAATATGAACCTGCCAGCAAAAGGAATGGTCAGAAGGGCAGGGGGGACACAGGGAGCAAAGCTGGACGTGGGATCGTACTCACTCATTGAAGTTGTGGAAATCATTGAGGATGATTATGGCGAAGTAGAGCCACACCAGTGTGAAGAGGAAGACGCAGAAGAGGAAAAGGAACCAGCTGCAGTCACACTGAAAGCCAGAGATGACAGCTATGCACATACCTGCAGGGCACCTAGCTCCTGGCCAGGTTGCTGAGACCCCTGGGGAGCACCCAGCCTGCAGCACGATGCACAGGGGGTCACAGCAGGCACTGGCCTCCTGGGTCCAGGCACTGAGCTGCCCCATGGAGAGGGAACAGAGCTCCCTCAGGAGAGCTCTTTTGGCTGCACCCATGATACAGGAAGATGGACCAGCACCTCCTACAACAAGCTAAAAAGCTGCCTATGCCATGCTGGGGAGTACAGCCCCTGTGGCAGGACTGCCTCCTTTCCCATGAGCAGGCCCTGCAAGTGGGCTGGGACTTTGGACACGAGAAGAGGCAAGAAGCACCAGGTCCTGTTCCCTTCTAGCTGGGTGATCTGTGGGCTCGGTGGAGGGGTGCTGTGCCTCAGAGCTGCTGTTGCGGAGGTAAGCCTGCAGACTGCTCCTGCCTGCCCAGCTGAAGCCAGGTCCAGTGTCAGGGTCTCCACCCTCATGTACACAGGGAGGTGAGGGGTGCCACAGGTGCTGAGCGGGACACCTGGCAGCCCGGACCAGCTTGCACATTCCAGGCAAGATGGGACAAGCAGCAGCGCAGCCGCTCCCATGGGAGTTTGAGACCTCAGAGAATCCCAGGACCTCACCCCTCCCAGATTACAAATTGCTGGGGACACCCCCTTCCAGCACCCCATCGGCAGGGGCCGCACCCAGCCCAGGAACCGTGCCTCCCACGTGCCTCGCCAGGCACTCAGCACCCCAGGACCTGCCCGCCACGCTCAGCCCTCGGGGAGCACAGTTCTGCTCCAGGCACGCGTGAGCCCTGCCAAGACGCATGCTCGGCCAGGCAGGGGACGGCCACGGCTCAGCCTCGCTGCTGCCAGCGTGCTGCTCTACCCTTCTTGTCACCCAGCAGGAACAGACAGCTCACCCTCTCACTGCTCCAGGCTAGGGCAGTCCCTGGATAGAGAGGGTGCCAGGTAGCACCCCAGCTCTCTTGGGACTCAGCCCTGGGGAGCAGGACCAGTGGGAAAGGGTCAGCATCCCAGTGTCTGGGCTGAGCCCCTCAGCTGGAGCCCTTCCGCGCCCCAGTCACCACTCTGAGCCTCCCACACAGGGGCTGGCCAGCCCCAGCTCCGCATCACCCATGATATCACCTTGGTGGTTCTCAGGCCCTTCCTCTTCTCCTTCTTGGTGGTGATCCACTGGCAGCTGTAGAGGCAGAGCAGGCAGGTGGCACAGGGGCGGCAGCAGCCAGGGGGGTCTGCCATAGCGCCAGGCTGTCCCAGGCCGAAGATCAGACGTTCTGCAAGGGATGCACACAGCATGTTGGCACCAACATCCCAACACACACTGCCCTCCACCCCGTGGGGATGGGGCACTGCAGCATCCTGGGTCCAGGTACCCTGGCAAGCAGCTGCCCCAGAGTCCTGGGACATAGCGGGGCTGCTGGCCGTGTTCCCAGGCAAGTAACCGTGCCAGGGAAAGCGAGA
>NW_009601618.1:885-2478 GCF_000690535.1 Cariama cristata | reverse complement strand
GCAGGCTGCCCTGGGACCCTTTTCTTAACAAGCCAGAGCAAGCCCAGAGCTGGCAGGGAGCAGGACCTACTCCCCAGCCCAGCATTCGGTGCTCTGCTTGGAAGCCCGGGATATCATGCAGGCTCCAGGGACCAGTAGCCTTGCCAGCCAGTTTAACACAACCTTGCACCCAGGTTTCCTGGGAGCAGCCCAGCTGCAAGGACCACACAGCCCCATGCTGCAGTCTGGGGCTCCTGCTGCACAGCTGGGGGTACATGCGACAGCCTGGGAAGTCCCCATCCTCTTCCCTAAGCCCAGGTCCTCACTGAGGTGGCACCATCCTGGCAGCCCTCCAGCTCAGCTCACATAGCAAAGAGTCCTCAGGGGCTGGAGGAGATGCAGCTGAGCAGGCGTTGGTCCAAGTGCTATGGGGGGCAAGGGGGAGAGTGGCAGTTATGGAGGGAAACCCATTGCTACAGTTGTGGACACCTAGGCTAGGCGCAGGGCTACCACTGGGTTCCTCACACACTGGGAAGGGAGAGGGCCAGGACGCTTTGCTGTGGTCCCCAGATTCCTGGTGCTCAGCTGGAGGAAGGAACCCCAAACAAGGTTTCCCTTTATCCACTCTGAGAAACCCCATGTTTACTACTGCTTGCCCTGCTGTGGAGCTGCTCCCCCTCCTCATTCCAACCTCCTCCACAGGCCAGGCACCCCACTCAATGCTATCACCTCGCAGATTAAGCCAGACTCTCACTTCACTGTGACCACTGAGCCAGGCAGGGCAGCCAGCCGACCACATCCTCCCAGGCACATCCTCTCCAATGTTGTGGGCCAGGGTGTGCCTCGCCGGGCCATGTCCCATCCCAATCTGAGCCCCGGAGAGGGGGAGCAGAGCTGGAGCAGAGCTAGCCTCGGCCCTCCCAGCCCCAGCCAGCCTCACCAGAGTGGCTCTGCCATGCCCTTGGCTATGGCCAAGGTCAGCCTGGTCTCGCCCTGTGACACAGCAGCACCCCGGCACCTTGCTCCCAAATACCAACAGTATGTTGGTCTCCAGGGCTGGGGCGCAGAGCGTTCCCCAGGGCCCAGAGAGCAGTGGCCACTGGGGCACGCACAGCCAGGTCCTAACCCAAGAGCAGGAGCCCTAACCTGCCTAGCTGGCTTCTGCAGGCGGCGGGAGGTCTGGGGGCTGCCATCAGCAAGTCCAGGCAGCCAAGGTGCAGGGGATGCTGACCAGCACAGCAGTGCCCACATCTGCTGCCCCCTCCATCTTCTAGGAACCAGATCAGCAGCTGTGATCTGCTCAGCGATCACACCAAAGGATGCAGCCTTAATACAACTGCAGGAAGCCATGGGACCAGACACTTTCCCTCCCTGATGCCCAGGGGCTCTGGCTGCAGGCTCATATCCCTGCTGTCACCAGAAGCAGAGGCACCACTTCCAGCAGTGAGCAGCGGGCTCAGACAGCATCCCCGGGGACTCACCCCATCCCCTCCTCACTGTTCACACAGGCACAGCACCGCTGCCAGCATCTGCTCAGGGAAACCCTGCCACCCCCCCAGCTGGCTCCCACGCAGGGTACAAAGTACAGCAGGAGTGGCTGTGGGCACCAGTCGA
>NW_009601618.1:0-873 GCF_000690535.1 Cariama cristata | reverse complement strand
CCCGAGGGGCTGTTGCTGCCAAGACTGGGAGCTTGGCAGAGCAGCGGCACAGGACTGGCCACAAATTTACACCAGTGGTGCTATCTGGAGGGTTCAGAGGGAAAATACCACCCTGTTCCCCAGCTCAGAGCGGGATTCCAGCAGCAGCACCGGTAGTTATTGTGCAACACACCTGCCCAGGGCACAGGTCCCAAAAAGAGCTGGGCTGGGCACGCAGCAGACCCTGCTCAGCTTCTGCTCCGGCTCCAAGGGGAGAGCTGCACAGCGGGGGTCTGTCAGGAGCCCTCCTCCAGCTTCCACCAAACAGCCCCCACAGCACACCCCTGTCCCTAGTGTAGGGGGTACAGGGAGCTTGAATGGGTGACAAACCCATTGCTACAGTCGCCGACACAGCAGCAAGCACTTGCAGCCCCACAGGGACCTTTGTGCCCCAGGGGTGCTGGCACAGGACAACCAGGTGGCTACGGGCAGGGCGAGATCCCCTCGCCGAGCTGAGCCAGCCCAGGCTGCATGCCACCGGCCAGGTCAGAAGGAACTGATGCCCAGCCCCGCTGTCCCCTGACCTCACAGGAGGGATGGCAGAGCTCCTGGGTCAGCACAGGGAACAAGGTGACCCCAAAACAGCAGAAGCAGCACAGTCTGGCCCAGACCCCCCACTCCCAGCCTCATGCCCCACATCTCCCCTGTGCAATTGGCCCTGGGCTCCCTGTCCTCGCTCTCTGGCATGTGGGAACAGCACGGGCAGCCCCTTTCCTTTCCCCTCTCAGCTGCACGCAGGACCACGATAATTACCCCCCCTTGCCGCTCTGCCAGCTCTCCCACGGCAGTGTGGGACGGTGTCCCCCTGGCATTGGGCTATCACCCCACGGCAGC
>NW_009601617.1:0-12121 GCF_000690535.1 Cariama cristata | reverse complement strand
CCACCTCTCAAGCCTATCTAGGTCCCTCTAGATGGCATGCCTTCCTTCCAGTGTGTTGACCGCACCACACAGCTTGTTGTCGTCAGCAAACTTGCTGAGAGTGCACTCCATCCCACTGTCCATATCACTGACAAAGATGTTAAACAGCACTGGTCCCAATACTGACCCCTGAGGAATGCCACTGAGGAATGCCACAGTAATAAAAGCCAAATAATAAAGTGCTGGTATCTTAAAGTTTTCCACAGGGTGATTAGTATGTGAAAATGACCTTCTGGCTTATGCTGCTTAGACATGGCCAGGTAGTCTTCAACCCCAAAACAATTCTCTCACCTTCTTTTAACTTTAGACAATTATGCTTTGGCTTTATGCTGAACTCAAGCAATCATGAAATTTTAAATCCAAGATATCGATTTCAGAGCTTGGCGATATGATAGTGACAAAGAATTGTCACTGTAGTTTATTTTAAAAAAACTATGATACCAGTGAAGTCTTTAATTTGTTTTTGGGTTGGGGTCCATTAACTTAGTGTAATATACTTAACTCTTGTATAGGGCTTGTACAAAAAATACAAGATTCTCAGCTGGTGTAATTTGTTATGCTAATATCAATGCAGCTATGATAATTTATTTCAGCTGAAAATTTGTCATAGTATCTTCAGAATTCAGCTACATTGTTGATACTTAATCTTTAGTTTCCTTTAAGAGCTTTATAAGAAGGTCAGAAATCGTGTAAATGTTTTATATTACATTTAAAGCCTTTCAATCAGTTTTTATTATATGCTGTATTAGATGCTTTAGTTAGAATAATTTAAAAAATTAAAGAAGCATTGAAGTGAAATATGGAACTCTATTATACAAAAGTAAAAGAATAAACAAGTTATTTTTTATAAACAAGGGAGTTGAGATAGCCTAATCTCTCACAGGTTTGTGGTCTTTGCCCTCTGACTTCATCAGTAATCCCGTTCTCAAAGAGACAGGATTATTAGGTTGTTACTACAAATATTAGCCAGCCAGCTGTTGCTGTGTTAAAATAAGTAACAACGAAATCTGCTTGATTTTCTTTGTGATCTCTGTCTCTGTGCCCCCTACCCCCCCTGCCCTTTTTCTAGACTTCCATGATACTTCCAGTGTACCCTCAAATTTAGTTGAGATTACTAAATTAATTTAAAAGTTGCTGGAGCAGTTTAGAGTCATGGAGATAAAGGGACAAAGAGCATAAATAAGTCTGATTTCTCTAGAAAATCAACCTAAATATCCAGTTTATTTTATGTTACTGGGGTTTATGCTTTCTATTTCCTCCTAAAACTTGAGTTTAGAGTTGCTGTGAAGGTAGAACTTAGAAATACAGAGAATTTTATCTCTGGGAATGTTCCAGGATAGAAACAATGTATTCTTACTTTGGTGCTTTTCAAGGCAATTGGTGTGATAAACAATTTCAGTACAAGATAAGCAATTTGAGTAAGTACTTAATTGGTTCTTATTCTGTAGGGATGCTGTTGGAAATTTGTTTTGCAAGAAGAGACCTTGCAATTGTGTGTGTGTATAATCCATTTGTACTTGGATGATTACACTTTTTCCACTTAGCAGTGACTGAATGTATTCCGTACTGCACCTACTGAAACCTTTGTCTTTAAGACCTATAATTCCAACTCTGAACTTTAGTTGTGCCAGTTTGATGAAAGTTGTTCCAAGAAATGCTCTCACGAAAAATGAAAATTTCATGAAGACAAAAAAAAAGTAATTGGGTAACTATAGAGGAAATTGTTATTTATGTGGTGCAATTTTGAATAATAAATGTATGAGGTAGAGTTTTTTGCTGAGTTTTGCACTTCAGTCTGCAATTTTCACAGTCCTGATCAACTTTCCAAATATATTTTTGCTTCTTAAGCCAATAGTTTGTCTCCCATCCAAACACAGATTCGACAGGGATGTTGCTGCACTACTCCTCCTGGTTGGTAATTATACTTTTGGGAAGTGGCCTATTGCATACTAGTGACCACTATGCTGTTTATTCTAGTCCTCCACGATAGGAACTTTCAAAGTTTCTGGCCTTTGTATTTCATTCTGCGTTAATTTAAGTAGATCAACATTATCAGTGAAGTTTGAGAGTTATCCCATTGACTCTCCTAGTGTTACTTAAAATGTCCTTTGTAATCTTAGCACCAAAAGCTGCTTAATGATGGCTTGCTCCTAAGGGTTTTTGTCAGCCGTGAACATTGTACTCTGCTTTTTGCTAGGAGTTCCTCATTTGTACAATATTATTCCACCTGTTCTGATAAAAGTACTTGATTTCTCTTCTAAAGTAATTCCATGCCAGATACTTTGGTCTCACTTCTCTTGTAACAAGTTGTTACTACCACCTCTGTCAGTGATTTGTAGAAAAAGTGGGTATAAATTGCAAGTTCACAACTGCGAGTGTTTTAAAAAAATCCCATGTTGTAGGAGTGGAAATTTTATTCTCTCTTCACTGGCCACTAGATGTCACAGTTGAACTGTGTCTGCTGGTGTACAGTTGCTGAAAAGCTGCCCTGAGGTGAGAGAAATTTTAACACCAGTAAATGCTTCATAAAGTGATCAATAATCTGAAACCAGGCCACTATGACTTTCTTTTAAGTCACCAATTGTAATTTTGAACCCATTTCACCTTTTAAATCAAGGTAAATCTCAGTGGGACAAGCACATTTGTGTTTTAATTGAAGCATAGTCACACTTAATCAGAAGGAAATATTTTATTTTGGATCCTCAAGCAGCAAATATGCTGTTACACTCGAAGAATTTAAAAGGTAGCTCTTTTTTAACCTTTTTGATTAAATATGGGATGGAATACTCAAATGTGAATCCACACTTGGGAAATACTGCTTCTTACATTGTGTATTACACTATTGTTGGCTTTCTTTTTGAGCTCTGAGTATGTGAAAGTGGAACCAAACTGGGGACTTGCAAACACTTGCAAGTCTGGTGTGGGATCTGTTGCACCATGAGGAGCCCCTCTCAAGCTGAAGTCTGAAATGACTGTTTAATACCTAGGTGGTTTTGTAGAGCTGTATTTCTTTCATTCAGCGAGGAATGAGGGTGATCTGGTCTTTTATTGTCCCCAGTGATATTTTTGTCAGTGCTGTCTGAAGTCTGGCAGGTGAGTTTTCTAAAAGGCTGAAGTGCCAATGAGCCATATGCTATTTCCATATGCACAGAGGGCAAAACCAAGCCCCTGCTAGAAGAAGCTGTAGCTTAGCCTCTTTGTGCTAGCTCCTTTTCAGCTGGGAAGCAAATTCACCCTAGGAGATAACGGGAGCTATTTTACCGTTTCACGTCATTGCCAGCAGAGGGGGTAACGTTAATGCTTTGTGAGACTTCATAGCAGGAACTGCGAAAAAAATGCACCTCTCTTTTCCTTGGCAGTGCTGTCTGCTTTTATGCTGTGCTAGCTCCCACTGCTTTGCAGGAAGTTTGCAGGTGCGTTTCCTTACTACAGTCTTGCTTTTCCTTTTGCCTGTAGGCTCGTGAAAGCCCAGGAGAAGTCAGGAGTTACTCTAACCCGTTCTGTGTGTAAGATGTAAAATAAATGGTATTTCATGCAGGTATTCAAGTTTACCGTTATTTAAAATGTAATTTCTGCAGCCTTTAAGTCTCTGCAGAGGATAGGTCCATACCAGTTTAGGGACAGGGAAACTTCATGGTGTGGATAATTATGAAGCTTGTCTAAACAAATTAATTTCCCCTCCTCTTCTCCCTTTTCTGTGCTGTCATTTTCGCATGTGCATATTAATGCTTAAGAATTTCTGGATGATCAGGATAGTACACTGCTGAGGACATGGATGAAGGCTGGGGGAGTGCTTTCTTTTTTTTCTTTTCTTCTTTTTTTCCTTCCCCCACCTCTCTTTTCTCCAGCACACACACAGACACACATACAAAATATCTTGGAAGTTGGAAGGGAGGAGCCCTGATGAATAGCATGTCTCTCGAATGAAGTTACACCTGCTCCAGTTTAACCAGAACAGGCTTAGAAACCCCTCTCCCCAAAGCAAATTGAACAAAACAAAACCTGACGTGAATTCTTTACTGAGATCCACCAAAGGAATAGAGAACTTA
Organism: Cariama cristata; assembly: GCF_000690535.1. Taxonomy (NCBI): domain Eukaryota; kingdom Metazoa; phylum Chordata; class Aves; order Cariamiformes; family Cariamidae; genus Cariama; species Cariama cristata. The sequence goes on along the minus strand of NW_009601617.1, from coordinate 8,033 downwards.
ACTGTATTTGTATTAAAAGGAGGACTGTGTGGTTTAATGGACATTCTTCTCACCTTCCCACTTACTGAACAATACCCAAAGATCAGTCATAAAAATGTCTTCAAGTCATGTAAATATTTTTAAAATAAATGAAAACAAAATAATGGTAGGCAGTGGACAAATAACTTGGCAGACTCACTAACATCCTTCTCCCTTGGTTGCTTGTTACTGACTCCTCATAGAAAAGATTAAGCATGCTGGTATTTTGGACACTCTGTAGCTTTTCTAAGGGAGGATACTACCTAGGATGAAAAACTATCAGTGATTTCATTACCTTTTTTAAGTCTCAGAATCTTGAGTTTTGTGCTTGAAACCTTAAGAGCTCTTTCGCTACCTTTATTTACAAATATCTAAAAAACTGAAGTAAGTTAATGTTAAACCAGATTAGGGACATGTAGCTAAATTCTGTGACTGCATAAAATTTTCCACTAATTCTGAGGCTGGCTCTTTCATGGTTGACTGACTTTTTAAGGTCAGGTCCTTTGGGCAATCGAATCCAAGGTGGGAGGGTCAGGACCATAAGTTAAGAGAACCGTTGTTAACAAAATAAATGTTACTATTGTCATTATGTGCTAAAGTCTGCATATGGCATATGGAGGCTTCATTTTCAGTGATGTATAATGAAGTGAGGAAGAGATTTTTACTCTACCTGCCCTGCTTTGAGATCTTCTTAATGACTGTTTGTTTTTAAACTCTTTCTCAGGATATGGAAGCAAAATGAGTGAATGTCAGTAAATGCACTGATGTGTCAGAATTTTATTCATACTTAAAGACTTGCATTGAGAGGGCTTTGTTTCACATTATGGTTTTTTTTTTTCTTGGCAGTGTTTTAAAAAGTTATGTGCATGCATAATCATATACAAGCACTTTATTGCTTATTTTTGGCAGTGCACAAGAGCAAAAATTTAATTTGCTATTTTCCAAAAATGCATTGTGTTTATGTAATGGATTTGCATCAGTTGCAGTCTGTAACACAGTTAAGTGTTTTAATTGGCAGAACACCCACATCAAGACTTGTTTGTTTTTCTGATAAGGAAAATGCCAGCTAAGTTAGTCCATATGTTCTGTTCAAATAAGTAGCGACATATTCACATGTAATGGCCATTCTTTGAAAATAAAATTAAAACGAAAAAGTAACACAGAACTAATGTGGAAGAGGGGCAAGTTTATGCGTAATTATGAATTTCTGTTAATTTTCAGAAATAGCAAATATTTTGCTAAGGAAAGCTGGTCAGCTTGCATTTTAAGTCCTTGTGGTTTATGACTGTATCTGTGGACCTGAGTAATGTTAAAATGAAAGTGTACGTTTTTTACTGTTTTATCTCAGAAGGATTTACATGGGCTTTATTGTCTAGTGAATAATTGTCTGCTTTCAGAAGACTTGAAAGTCACATACTATATTGTAGTTTAATAATACTTTGAAAATATGTGGACTGTGGTAGTAAGATGGAAAGAAAAATACAAGTTACAGAGCTCCATTTAATGAAATACATCCTTTTCAGCTGCCAGTCATGAAGGAGCTTGACAGGCTTCTAGTGCTCCACAGCTGCAGAATCTATTTCTGCTTCTTCAGGGGAAATTGAAAAACTTCCACACTCTTTGCCAGCCTGAGATTCCCACATTAGGCATCTGCTCTGCTCTTTCTGCAGAAAGGGGATCCTGACATTGCCCAGCTGTCAAAGATAGCATTTGAACTCCTGCGGATAATATCGGGGGAACTCCACTTAGGCTGTGATCCTGATATCTCAATAGAGAAAAAATATTCCAGCTGACTTCAGTTCCTTTGTTTGTAGGTAATTTGTAGGAATTATTCAAAGTTGTGTTCTGGCTAGGACCTGGCTTTGAACCAAACATTCTTAATTTCTTGGAGTACTGCTTTTCCTTCTGGATTGGTTGGGGTTTTTTTTCCCCTACAAGGATGAAGAAATCTTCATCATCTTTGACTTGTCATTAGCAGCTAACTCAGAATGGAGCAATACTGATTTTTAAGGACATAACTCATGCAGTATATGCTAATATAGGACAAAACTGGATTTTTATTAGAATTTATGTCCACTGACTTATATTGGCTGTCCTTATCAGTGAAAACCATCATATTATTGAAGATCTAGTCAGGAATATGATATATAAATGATGACAAGTAATAGTAGCAGTTTGATATGAGAAATCAGAAACTGCATGAGAACCAGCTGTTGATGTGGCTTCTGAGAACCAGAGGTTGATGTCGCTTCCTTTAGCTATGTGACAATTTCTTTTTGGTAATGAAATTACAAAGAAAACTATAGTGTTTCAGTAATACACAATGAGAATCAAACTACTGCAGCCCATTTCCAGCTGATAGACATTAATTGTCTTTGTTCCATTGGATGTTATAAAGTAAAAAAAAAACCCCACAAGTGATATTACATTAGGTTAATCTAATTTTTTTTTTTAAATCAAAACCTCTGATGCTTGCCAAAAGGAGAGCCTGATGGCCACACTTGCCAAGAAACCTGGAATTTATGGAATTAATTTAACATCTCTACCAAATGCACATCATTTTAAAAGTCTTCTAATAATGATAAGATCTCTGAATGGTTCCGTTAAGCAGGAAGAGGAGAATCATGCAACTGAAAGCTTACTTTCATAAACGTAAATGATTTGATAATATTTTAGTTGTATGCATAAGTTACAGTGGGCCCCTGAGTTGTAAGTGCTGATCAGTTTATCAGTCTGTTCATGCAAGATTTGAGTATACTGCTGCAGCTAACTGAAAAACATGGGCTTAAGTGTAAGGAATTCAGTTTTTGGAGAAGAGGTCCAGGATGTAAATCTCACTCTTAAATACTTTTTGATAGACTGTCGGCAGTAGTTTAACATAAATTAAGGCTGGCAATAGATATTATCGTGGTGTGGTTAGATTTCCCACTTCACATATGTTGATACATGTCTCTAAGGGTCGTTAAGAATATCTCCAGAGTTTAAAAAAATCCTTTCTGTTATTCATTTTGGGGAGTTTTACCTTCTAATCTGCAGCACCTTTATTTTTAGAATTAGTCTAGAACAAATTTTAGTTAGTTTTAATGCTAGTTGTAATTTAATATCAGCCTAAATTTATTGCTACCATTGTGTTGCAGAGGTGACAGCAGCCTGGTGTTTTTTCTGAGTCGTTTTTGAAACACATGAATGTCCATGAGCTTCTGAAGATTTTTTATTATATCATTGCCTGTATATTTAGAATGATTATACTGTGATCTGGTGCAGAGTATTAAATGAAGTAACAGCTTGTCTTTTACGTTCTTGAGTCAATCTGCAATTTTTATTGGCACTTACATATTTCATTGTTTATTTTATTAAGTGAAATCTGTTTCTTTTATGTCCTGTGCAGAATGTGAAAGATGATGGGCAGCATGTATGGAGACTGAAACACTTTAACAAGCCTGCCTACTGTAACCTTTGTTTGAACATGCTAATTGGAGTAGGCAAGCAAGGTCTCTGCTGTTCTTGTGAGTATAAGCATTTCAGTGTCCGTTTACATAGATGTCTATTCCTAGAAATGTTGCGCTTGCTGCATAACAAAGAACTAGTAGCGTTCCAGTTCAAAACTGTTGCCAGCACAATGGTGTCTCTCCCTTTGTCTTCTATGCTTTAGAGCTCAATTTCAGGATATTGGGCTTTCAAAGCTGTTGGTTGAGCGAGTTTTCTGTGTTATAATAGCTCTCAGTGTTAGTTCCCTTTGGAGTCTGCTTTTTTTTTCTTTTTTTCCCCCCCCTCTTAGCAAGTATCATGCTGAAGTTTCAACCTTATGTTTTTGTTAGTCCTCTTTTGTATTAATAATTATTCATCATCTTTAATAAGTATCAACTTGACTAGCATCTAAGTCCCATATTTGTTTATTAAAATTTTGCACAGAATTCACATTTTTTTAATTGTGAAGGTCAAAATTCCAGAGATCATGTTTCTGTAACACTTCTAAAGTTTTGTATGTTTACTTGGTTTGTAATCATAAATCTCAGTCTTGCCATCCTTTCACGTATTAAATGATTATAGATTTTAAGGTAAAGGAAAAGAGAAAAACTACTACATCTCATTTGACCTTCATTAGACTATTAGATGCAGTCAAGACAGTTCAATTTCTTGAGTTATATCTATATATCTCCTAATGATCTTTGTTTGACCAGCTCATAACCTGTATCTTGAGAAACCAAATCTTGCAGAAAGATACCTTGTCTCCGAATGTTTCAAGAGGTGGATGATCCATGTCTGTCTTTTGTGGTGTGTTCCAATGATTAATCATCTTTTTTTAAGATTTTCTGATTTGAATAGATCTGGTAGATGGTTCCAATGATTGGTTCATGTTATGCCCCACTCCATTAGATTAATGAAATCTTTAGTACCCGCTATTGTCTTCTCATGATGGTATGAAGTCATCTTTCATTGTTCTTTTTGATAAATTAATCAGTTTCTTAGTGTAACTTACTTTCTCCATTTTTGGTATGAAAGGTAGCCCATCACAGCTGATCAGGACCTTTCTGCCTATACAGTTCTATTGATTTAATTAGAGAATAGTCTGAATCAATGAGGGATTTGGAATCAACCATTTCTCTCTCCTCTGTGGACCAGAGATCTTTCTAAAACATAATTCAGATGTAAATCCTCAACATATGCGTTTTCACATCGTATATTTTCATTCAGAATACTATGGAATGAGAGATACATAGTTTAAAATTCAAACAAGTAGAAATTGCATAACTTCAGAGTAATAAATGCTGATGACAGTAATTGGAATATATATATAAATGCTGAATTTATGATTAGATCTTGAAATGTTACATTCTTCAATATTTTTTTTAAGTGAGATTGATATAAAGTTAATCCTTGTGAGAGAATATAAACCCCATAAATATTTGAAAGAGAAAATTCTGTTGAGCAAAGAATGTAGATCATCATCTTCACTACTTATCAGGAATGTGTAGACGAGTTATATAAACTGCCCCAAGAAGACCAGCCTTAAAAGAGCTGTAATTTTCTCTGCTGCAATGTACCTCTTCAAAATTTATTTGTTATTTTACTTGGCATTTATTTGGTGAGAACGATATCCCCAGAGTATCTGAAGAACATCCACACGCTCCTTCCAGTTACTTCATGCAACAAAGGGCATGAGTCTACTTACAAAAATACTACACTATTATCTTATCTCGCTAAGCTTCTTCTCCAGTATATTTTCAAAGCATTGCTATAGATTTCATTATTTGCATTTTAGATTGTGTGGGAGTTTAAAAAAAAAAAAGGGAAACTGCAGGGGTCTTCACCATCCCTCCATGGTCCAATCAACAATGTTACTCCCTGCAGTTTGTCTGATTAATGGCTGCACCTCCCACTGGGTTTGTGTAATAGGTGCAAGCAAGGTGTTTAGAAGTACTTTGTGCTTAATTGCTCTCGAGGTCAAAAGCGTGAGACATATACCATGCAGGGAGAAATTAATTCTCAGTTTTTAATAGTTGATTCTATTGAATGCTGGTGTAAGCTGTAACATTATTTCCTCATCTAGGCACAGTTGTACAGTTGAAGTCAGGAGAGCTTTGCATTGTACCCTGACATTTGTATGTTTTCTGAATGCAGATAGTGTGATCTTTACAGACCTGGTCAGCAATGGTAGTTACCTAAAAGTGGTGTGGAGAGATTAGGGGAAAAAAAAAAAAAAAATTGTTCTCAGGAGTTAGTATTTGGGAAAGTAAGAGTTAAAGTCGGTGTGATTTCATGGAATGCATGAAAATAATTGCTGTCTGAAAACGGACTAATCAGACATTTAAGATTTATAAATCAATAGAAGGAACAACATAAATTCATTGACTTTTATTTTTGTGCTTGCCAGCTGCTCTCATGCCTATAGTTTGTAAAATATAGATTTCTTTCTACTAGCAAATGACACCAAACCATTTGGCAGTCATCAATTTGTCTTTAATATTTTTGTCATTTGGGAATTATTGTGAAAAAATTCAGTGAGCTCTGATTTAATTAAGCATTTCCTGTTATGCAATGATAGTGCATTCTTGGATTTCTCACTTGCATAATATTTCCTGTTCTAATTGGCCTTTTGTATTCCATGGAAAAAGCAGTCTAGTTTGAGTTTTCATTGACTGATTGGATTGATTATATAGAGATGGCATGCTGGTAACATTGTTTGTTTCACAAAAATGTAGTCTGAAACAACATTACCTCAACATCTATTAATGCGTTTCTTTTTTCAGTTTGCAAGTATACAGTCCATGAACGCTGTGTCTCAAGAGCTCCTGCATCTTGCATCAAAACATATGTGAAGTCCAAAAAGAATACTGATGTAAGTTTGGGGTAGCATTACCTTTACCATGTACCTGTTAATTTAGTAACTCAATGTATATCCACACTTTTCTTTTGCAGGTAATGCACCATTTCTGGGTAGAAGGAAATTGTCCAACAAAATGTGATAAGTGTCACAAGACTATAAAATGTTACCAAGGCTTGACTGGACTTCACTGTGTTTGGTGTCAGATCACAGTGAGTATACTACAGTAGACCCTTTAGCACAGGTTAGAGAGACAAAAATCTGCCTATCCTTTTTTCTAGTCTCATCATGCAAAAGATCTCATTCAGTTTTGTCATCAGGAATGGATAGTTTCTGTTTAAGAAATGATATATGCAGAATATTCATAGGAGTCCTTAATTATTGCAAGCAAATACACTTAAAGTTGTACTCTGCTTCAAGACAATATACAAATGGAAATAATATATGTCACTCTAAAGGGCAGAGTTCCCAGTCTATATTACAGAAAGATTATGAAAGAGTTTTCAGTACTGGGGAAAGTCAAGGTCACTGTGACACTAGGACAAAGTCCTAATTTGTGGTGTACTGGCAGGCAAATGAAATTGAGGACATCTGGTAGGATACAATGATTTCAAAGGTCTAGGAATAACAGCAGAGACATCTTGGTAATATACTAATATGTACACCAAGTCTAATATGTACAACTTTTGTGCACTTCTTAACCAATAACTGGAACTAATGACATTCAGGGAACACTGCCCTTATAAGTGAGATCTTCATGCTAGAACGAGCAATGCCAGTATTTCTGTTCCTTGCCAGAGCAGGAGTTAAATCTAAGTGGGGAGAGATTCAGCCTTCTAGGATTTTTGCTTTTGTGCTGACATCATTATTGTTATTGTTATGGAACAGCAGTTGTTTGTTCAGTGTTTTAAATAATAATATGAGACTGAGGCATTAGTGAATGTTTGTTTTCAATGTACAAGTTTGGATGTTTTATGACATATTTTCTTAACACAAGAATACAAAATATGAAACATCATCAAAGAAAATAAGATCCAGGATACTTTCAGTGATAAGCTATTATGATTACTTAAAACCCAATATTTTAGAAGAAAGCAAATATGTAGTCCAGATTGCTGTCAAAATTTGGATAATTTATGTAGAGAGTAAAACACCCAATCCAAAATTTTCGCATGCAGATAATTAAATGTAGGCAATGGCTATGTGTATTTATATAGATAAATAAGTGTTCTACTCTAGATATAGAGATGTTTACATCTGTATAAGATGTGTATATCATTCCAGAAATATGTATTATGTAAGACTCCCTCTTAAAGTCAAAGAAAGTTGCAAATTCTGTAGCTCCTCAGAAGAAATGTTTTCCCATTATTTCATGTGAATCTGGACCAGATTTGTAGAGGCCTTTTACTTCTTTGAAGGTACACATCAAGATTTAGAGGACTTCCATAAAAACTGATATTCACTGAGGAAACAACAAGCAGTGATTTATCATTGAAATCACTGTGAAGGAAAAGGCTAAATTATTTTGCAAATAACTTAGGTCCTTGTATGCATATTAAAATGCTTAAATATCTATCAAAATTCCAATTAAAAATGGACCTGTGTTTTTTGACAGCCAAAATTGAAAATGTTAGCACTGGGGTTTACAATTTTGCAATTGTATTTCCGTCATTAATTTAAAGATTTTTTT
>NW_009601616.1:734-1060 GCF_000690535.1 Cariama cristata | reverse complement strand
GCATCAGCACCGGTACCGAGCCCCGGCACTGGCATCAGCATCAGTACCAGCATCAGCACCAGCACCAGGATCAGCACCAGTACTGAGCCCCGGCACCAGTATCAGCATCAGCACCGGTATCAGCATCAGCACCAGTACTGAGCCCCGGCACTGGTATCAGCATCGGCACTGGCACGGGCACCGGCACCGGTACCGAGCCCCAGCACCGGCATCAGCACCACCCAGCACCGGCACCAGCATCAGCACCGGTACTGAGCCCCGGCACCAACACCAGCATCAGCACCGGTACCGAGCCCCGGCACTGGCATCAGCATCAGTACCAGCCT
>NW_009601616.1:0-526 GCF_000690535.1 Cariama cristata | reverse complement strand
GTATCAGCATCAGTACCACCATCAGCACCAGTATCAGCATCAGCACCAGTACCAAGCCCCAGCACTGGTATCGGCATCAGCACCAGTGTCGGCACTGGCACGGGCACGGGCACCAGTACTGAGCCCCAGCACCGGTATCAGCATCAGCACCACTACCAAGCCCCAGCACCAGTATTAGCATCAGCACTAGTACCAAGCCCCAGCACTGGTATCAGCATCAGCACCGGTGTTGGCACTGGTGTCGGCACTGGCGCAGGCACTGGCACCAAGCCCCAGCACCGGTATTCACATCAGCACCAGTATCACCACCAGCACCGGTATCGGCATTGGCACCGGCACCAATGCCTGGCGCTGGCACCGGCATCGGTTCCAGCGTTGGCACTGACACTGCCATCAACATCGGCACCAGCATCGCCACCGGTATCAGCACCAAGCCCGGGCCGTGGCACCAGCATCAGCCCCAGCTCCAGTACCAGCACCAGCACCGACACCAGTGGGTGCCCTGAGCCCAAAGCCCCGGCTCAGC
>NW_009601615.1:0-2099 GCF_000690535.1 Cariama cristata | reverse complement strand
GCGGGTGCTTGCGCTGCTGTCGGAGGAGAGCTGGGGGTGCGTGGCAGCGTTTCGTGGCATCCCACCTCTACCGTGGGTGCAGTTCGCCAGCACGGGCTGTAACGGCCTCACACGTACCGGGATTGAACTTCAAACCCAGGGCTGGGCTCTGCAGAGGGGAAAGGAAAATTTTGAAAATCCGCACCCCGCTGAGCAGCGTAGAAATGACGGCATCTGCCGAAACGGGGACTCGGTGCGGAATAACGCGGTTCCCAGCTAGCCGGGCAGGCACCGGCACCAGCTGGAAACACAGCACTGCTCCCCAGGCCGAGGCGTGAGAAACCTGAAGCCGACAAGGAAACGCTGTACGCAGCGCTCGGAAAGGTCACATGTGGCTACGCTGGACTGGAGTCCCTGAAATGCAGTAAATGATTTCAACACAGCACCACGGAGCCGATTATTCTCGTGGATCTGTGGAAAACCAACGGCGGGGTTTGTGCACCGTCCTGCGAGAGATTGCGTGCAAGGGTTGGCACGGAGAGGACGGTTTCACAGGCTGGGGCTGTTCTAAACCGGCTGCTCTCTGAACTCCTGGGTACCTGAATAATTTAGCAATATGCTCTTTGCTGCTGCGGTGCCCGTAGGGATATCCTTGTGAAGGGGATGCTACACCATCCTCAGCCCTTCCCTGCTCTTGCTGCTCCCTCCGGCAGCAGCAGCTGGATGGCCGCAGGGGATGAGAAACGGCCGGGGATGCCGGGGCACGCAGCAGGGAAGGTGCTGCGGGGAGATGGGGCGAGGTGGCCTTCGGCGTGGCACGGGCGATGGGACAGCTCGTGGTGGTCCGGTAAGCCAGGGCAGGCTCGAGCTATGCCACAGGAGTTACGTACGGCTGAGGAAGCTGAGCTTTTCTGGGACCACCCAAATCCCGAGTGGTGTAAATGCCAGTGGAGCGCCGATTTATGGCACGCAACTAAGCATACATAAGTGATGAAGGAACCTCCTTCGGGTCTTTGTTGCCGAGTGCCGCTCAGGGACAGCGATGCCGGCACCGGCAAAACTGACCCCTAATTCTTTACGGGTGCTGCCTGTCCCTTGGACCTGCTCTTGAGTCCGAGCTGGCTGCCCCCCGGCTTGGGAAAGGCACGAGGCGATAAACCCGTGTCGCCTGTAAACACGGGGAAGAGTGAAGCAGTAAGGCGAGAACGCACAAGAGCTCGATACGTTTTTGTCTGGAGGGTGTTTTGGTTGCAGAGCATCCTTTGCTGAGCTGCCTCTCGGCTGACAACTCCTGTTGTGCACAGCAATAAAAAATAAAGCGCTTTTTGCTGCGTGTCCTGGTTGCCTGTCTCTGTAAAAGCAGTTTAACGTGCCGTGCCACCTTCGGGAAAACTAACCCGCTGTCTTTCGAAACAGAGCTTCCCCACTTCGCTGAAGATGTCTGGCAAAACGGCTAGCACGACCAACAACATAGCCCAGGCCCGAAGGACTGTCCAGCAGTTACGAATAGAAGCCTCAATAGAAAGAATAAAGGTGAGAGCACATCCTTCTTCACCCCTCCTTTTTCCCTCGTTTTTTCCCCCTTCCAGCTGTAGGGCGATGAGATGACGGAGCACCCGTGGGCGCGTGTGCCCACAGTTCAGTGTTTTCCCCATCCCAGAAGGTGACTCCCACATTTCAGCCCAACAAATCTGAATAAATCTCATTCTCGTGGCTGCTTGCCAGCGGTACCCTCAGGTAGCTCGGTGCTTTATGGACTTGTAGGAGAACCAAAGCAAAATACAAAGTGCAAACCAAATGTGTGAAGCGGAAGGCAGGTGTGCGTTCCCAGTTCCATGCACGCGGTGTGATTTTATTCCGTCCTTTGGCTGGCTGACTGCTACATCTGCAAGGAAGGCAAATGTGTAGGGCCGTTATAAAAACGAAAAGAGAAAGAAGGGAGCGGAAACTGGATTCCTTTAAGTTAAGGCAGAAAAGAAACCCAGCTTTGTTCTTTTTTCCAGCTAGCAGGGATTAGGGTATTGGCTGCACTAGTGCTCTTGCCTTCTTGGGTTTTGCCGTGGCCCTTGCGGTGCTGGGCAGCCCCGTCGGAAGGCCACCGGTGGGAAGGCGCCGACCCA
>NW_009601614.1:0-312 GCF_000690535.1 Cariama cristata | reverse complement strand
CCACCGCTGGGGCTCTCAGGGCTCCTGTTTGCCTTTGCTTTGGTGCCAGCCTGTACACGGCACGGACACAGGGCTGGTGCCACCAGCTGAGCTGCCACACCTGGCACAGGGTGCTGCCAGTGCACTGCCATCACGGCACAGCCAGCATGACACGACCAGGAGCCAAACTGGCTCTTCGGGGCGATCTTCAGCTCACACCACACAAAGCCATCCAGGAGACCCCGTGCCGCTGCCCCATCATGTGCCCATCTTCCCAGCAAGGATGGCTACAGAGGGACACTGCGCTCTGCCACCCCCTCCCCCAGTCCACCC
>NW_009601613.1:0-1663 GCF_000690535.1 Cariama cristata | reverse complement strand
ACAGGCAGCTGCCCTGGGGAGGAAAGGCCTAGACGGAGGAATGTGTGTGGGGACAGGGATGGCTTTGAGCAGGGTTTATGGAATGGTCAAGAAAACACAGGAAATTGGCTCCAGCTGAAGGTCCTCCTGCCTGGAGACTGCAGCGGGGACGGGAAAATAGACAAGCAATGTGTCATGGAGGGACCAGACTACGCCTGATAGTAGCAAGGTATGGAAAGCCGAGAAGGATGCCAAAGACAGCAGAGAATTATCCAGGTCCGATAAGGCTCTGGGCAGTAAAAATGGACTTTACGGGCTGTTGGGAACCAAAGACAAGGAACCGTGTGGAGATGCCAAACCTGTTAGGAAGGAGAGCAAAGAAGCGGATAGAGATTGCTGAACTAGAGCTGGACGAGGTATAAAGAAAATGCTTTCCAGGCCATTAGGAACAAAGGAGGATGTGAGACAACAGCTGCTAGAGAAGATATTTTAAAAATCCTTAAGCCTGGATAACTCACACTCAGGGGTCCTTTCAGGGCCGGCTGGAGCAGCAGCCAGGATCCACGGGACTGGGAGAGCATGAATGCAGCGCTCGGTGTCGGAAAGGGCTGCGCTCCCCGGCACAGGGATGGGAGGCAGGAGAAGCAGCAACCAGAGGGGAAGAGTGCAAATGCAGTTCACATTAGCAAGCGGGCTTTGCTCGAGGTCTTGTTAGACCAATGCAATTTCTCTCCTCATTGCGAGCAGTCGTTTGGCTGCAAGAGGCCGTTCTGAAGCTGGAAGGAATTTCACGTGTTGTTTCATGGTGTTCAGATGCTGGGAAAAAAAGGGAAAAGCATCATGCTAGGTCCACAGATAGCACATTAAATGGGTTATGAACTGGGGAATTGGCCAAGAAACCATCGGTGGAGGTGTGGAGCAAGTCTTACGTGCAGGCAGAGGCAGCCCCGGTTCCGGGGATTCCCGCTGTGCTGGTGGAGCAGACCAGCCCCCCCGGCACACACCGGCCGTGGTCCCTCCGTACTGACCGCAGCGGGAATCCATCTCAGGGCCAGGATTTGGCCGTGTAAACCCCAGCCAAGAGGTGGACTTTTCATCTCTGTGACTCAGGCTATCTCCCAAATGGCAGAACCGTTTCTTCCCTGCTGCCCCTCCCAGGATTAATCTCTGAAATTGCTTCAATTAAGAGCTTATACGCCTGGGGACCTGAGCTGCCGGCATCACGCCCCATTGAACTGCGAGGAAGGCGGGAATCCGGGGATTGGAGCAGATCCCCTGCTGCCAAAACCACGAGCTCTCCCATCGGCCGAGAAACGATTTCTTGGTCTGACAGCAGCAGAGTCGTATTTTTAGAAAAGCCGAAGCGCGGTTTTGCAATAACTCTTTCAGCCAGGAAGGGTCGGGGAAGCTTGCAGGGCTCGCTTGGGGTTTTTGGCTGGATGGGAGATGCAATCGTGGCTCAGGGTGAGCCTGCCTTGCCTCGCGTGGGCAGCAAAAGGTGACCTGCGTGTGTGCTATCCCCTGGGCGCTTCCCACTCGGCTGTGGGTTACTTCCCAGGGGAGGCAAGAAGTGTGTGCTCTGCCCTCAGGCATGAGCACAGGGAGAATAGATAATGGGAAGATCAGTGAGCTACGAGAAGCCAGGGAGAAAGGCCGGGGGAAGCCTGGCCGGGCGGCGCTGCAC
>NW_009601612.1:0-10011 GCF_000690535.1 Cariama cristata | reverse complement strand
GTTACAGAGCAAAGGGAGCTGGGGTCTTCTCCAAGACATACAGCAAAGAGTCAACGAGCACAAGCTGCAGCAAAGGGAACTCCACTTGCACAAAACCAAAAATAACGTTGACTTGCAAGAGTGGTCTTAAAGGCAGTGGATACATTAATTTGATCAATAAATACCCCAGCATCCCCCTGAGCTGCTATCCTGGGCTTAGAAAAGGGAGATCCTGGTGTTGGGGCTGGCTTTGACATCAGGCACCCGACGGGACCCTGGCAGGTCTCTCAGAGTTCAAGAGCAGCTCAGAGAGGGGCCAGCACAGCAAACGGGTACGAAGGGACTGGAATCCCCTCCGTGCAGAGTGGCTAACTCAGGGTAAAGCCAAGGCTGGGCTCTTCACGTGTGTCAGCTGGCTGGAAAAGTGAAGCAGGGAAGTAATGCTTGATTTAGTCCGAGGAATTGCACGGGTTCAAGAGGTAACTGTAGAAAAGTCACCTGTTACGTAGATGTAGGCAGAGATCTCCAGGAGAAGCAGTGAGCCAGAATGCCCACGGTAGTACTGAGTAACTGGAAAGGGCAAAGTAGACAGAAATGGAGCACCCGGCTGAAGCAAAAGGAGCAACTAAAAGGGTGAATTCAGACAGGGTGAATTGCATGAAGACCTCACATGAAAGGTTCAGGTAAATATACAGATGACCTGTTGGAAACCTTTTTCTAGGAGAAGAACGGCAGTGTACTCACACAGGAGGCTGAACACAACAGTTGAGGTCAACAGACTTTCCTTGGGCTGAACGAGGAGAAGGAAGAAAGCAACTCTGGCAAGTGACGGATCAAGTCGAAATAAGGCAGGTCAAAGAGGGATTTTTTCAAGAGCGACTTACTAAGGGCATAAAACCACCTAATAAATGCTTCAGTTGCACAAAACCAGAGGCTTGATGGCTGGTCCAGGGATCGGCAGAGCAATGAGTCTCAGTACTGTCCTGGACAAATCCATTAGAACCTGGAGTGGGGGGGCTGGGAGAGACAGGAATGAATCTGCTCTTTTGGGGAAGAGTCAGCACCCTGTTTGCACAGAGAAGTCAGATCTCAAACCCACCTGAGGAGTCAGCAAACAGGTGAACAAGTTCACGCTTTGTTCACTTGGCTTTTCAAGATACTTCCTCTAAGGTATGTTGCAAAAGCTCCTTAAATAATCCTGAAATAATGGGGGAAACTCTCTGCTTTTGTAATTGGAAAGAAAACAGGAACCAAGGAAAAGGAATAGATGCTCAGCTGTTGCAATGGAGAGCAGTATGCATTTATTTTCACAGAACCTGGGCAATGGAATAAACAGACGTCTAAATCATCTAATTAAGATGACTGTAAATTATTCACTATGGTAAAATGAAAGGTTGGCTGTGAGCTACTGCAAAAGAAGCTTTACAAATCTCTCAGTGACTGGCAGGCAAACTGCAGTGTCTGCAGTGAAACGTAATGCACGTGGCGAAGACCCACAGGAGAGCGTTAGCTGTTAGTTGGCACTCAGAAAGAGATCTCGGAGTTCTTGACTTGGTCTGTGAACACATCTGCTCACTGGTCCACGGTGCTCAAAAAGACAAATGCAACGTTAGGAATAATTAGTATTAATGCTTTTGTAGGCATGATGATCTAAGTGTATAAAAGAAGCAAGGTCCATAGAGGACAATAATACTTTCTATTAGATGAGCTGATACAGCTGGAAAAAAGTTGACAAGCTTTCGGGCATAATAACCCTCCTTCAAGAATAATTAGGAATGTAATTGTGAACAGAGCAAAAAAAAAAAAAAGTTTGGTCTACTGCAAGGTGCATGTAATGTTGGTACCTCACCTGGCATGGAGTAAACCCAGAGGAGATACAGAGAAACCAGGAGAGTGATCAGAAGCAGAGTGGCATGGATAGACTAGACTTGGAATCTTGAAAATCGGAAGGTGACTTTGCCCATCCACTACTAGTCACTGAACTAGACGGGGCTTTGTCTCAATCTAGCACTTTCCTTTTAAGCTCATATTTGACCCCTTTTCCAAGTTTGAAGGAATTTATGAGTGGACAGAGCTCGGTCAAGCAGGAGGGAAAGCAAAAGGACAAATGGGAGACAAGGGGAGCCCCAGGGTGTTGCTGCATAAACCCAGCAGCAACGGCTACCTCCACGGCGAGGAAGGGCTCAGTCCAAGAACTGGTTGGCCAGAGCCTCCATGAACACTCGCCCTCTTTGCTCTACTTTTTCTCCCCAGATATCTTAAACATCTTTCTTCCAAGATATCTTACAGGTGCGAACAGGAGGGCTAGGGCACCCACAGCATCCCTGGTGGGACCACAGGGGTGCGTCCTCTGATGAAGCCTTCACCACCACTGATGAAGCACCGAGGGTTACTCAGGACACATCTGGTGTGGCACTGGGGGAACCTCTGCTTCCCCGAGCATAGGTCGGGGCAGGGAACAGAAGTGAAACAGTCCTTGATGTATGGAGGCTGCCCAGAAGCCCTGGATGATAGAGATCGAGTGCAAGAGGTATTTACAGATGGATATAATGGGCCCAGGACAGGGCGCTGGGAGTTCCTGAGTGGGGTGATGGCAGGAGCACCCAGGAGCTTGTTGATTAATGCATGACCTCCACAGACCCACAGGGTGTATGGCTCTGCCTTGTGTCCTCCTGCTTTCTGGGGTGCCTGGCTCAAGGCTGCTGGGGATGGGCAGCATGGGGATGAAGCACATCCCATGCAAGAAGGGAAAATCAAGTCCAGTGCAGAGATTTCCTTCCCATCCTTAACTTCTCAGACAAAGCTGGGCAATGACCTGCAGATGACCATCCCAAGGCAGCTGGGAAACAGAAAAGGGGGAATCTAGGACATTTGAGTCCAAGAAGCAGTAAAAGTTTCTGTAGATTATGTAAACTGTGTATAATTAAGCATCGGTGAAGTAACTGTGGCTTCTGTGGGTTATTACTTCTGTATTTATTTTTAGGATATACTGAGAGTCTTTTGACTGGTACATAGCAACCTAACTAGCCTGAAGCATTTGTTTGGGGTTTGAAGTTGGTGCCTATGGTTACAGATGCTGAACACCTTTCACCATGAACAAACCCCCAATTTCAAATACTTCTGAGTTTGCTGAACGAACCACCTGAGGCTGAAATACTTCTCTCCCCAGGTTTGACACATACAGGAGCAGTGGTCATGGTAGAGAGGATTCATCTGCTTCAAGAGGCTGAAAACACAAAGTTTAACTCTACAGAAAAACAAGTAGAGGAAAAAACGTGGTGTTTAGCTAATATTAGAAAGCCTCAGACTGACTGGGACTTTCTAGCACATCTCTGCATTAGATGAGGGCTGGAACTTGACATGGAGACTGAAATGGGAAGTAAAGGGCAATTCACAGGACTGCAGGAGGAGGATGAAGCCTTGGAGAACTGGGTTGTTGGCCACAAAGACTCTCAATGACATTTTTCATCAGCTAACCCTATCTATGTGTTTGTCTTTCCAGGAAGCCCACCTTGAGACTGTGTGTCTTGCTTTCCAGACGTGCTGACTTGTAAGTACATTATAGATCACTTCAGGGAAGGAGATGAGATAAAAACAGTCTTTCCTTCAAAACCAGTACTGTTTAGCCTTGTCTCATCATGTTTTTATTTGTTTTTAGGCTGGTTTCATAACAGAACTTGTGCAATCAATCTTTCTATCTGTTCTCCGCAACAAGGTTTTGATCTTGTAGCAAATATCAATCACACATGACAGGAGGACACAGCTCTCAAGGGGGCAGGTTTGCTGTCACATTCCTGTGCTCTGGATTTTGCGTTTGAGCCCCAACCCACCAATTATCTGTTCTGGTGCGCGTTGGAGCACACCCCGGCTCCACGCTCCAGCCTGCCAGCTGGCTCCTGGGGTGAGGAACATCAAGTGCAGCAGAAAGTCTGGTGCCACTCAGCTCCTGCCCCTACACGCCATATTGACACAACTGGGCCAGCTCTGGCTTTGGTCTGGCTTGCTCAGCATCCTCCAAAGCTACTCCCGAGGCCGTACACCTCTGATTTATCACGTTTGATATCTTTGAAAGCCACATCTGGCAGATGGGAAAGCAGCTGTCTAATTTTTCTGTTCTCCCGAAGTTGGGAGCATTCACATGGGAGCCACACGGGCTGGGGAGCCCCTGGAGCTAATTAAACATTTGCAAAGACATCAAAATTTTGCATCAGCAGCCTGAAGTGCTGAGCACTGAGGTGTCCTAGGCACTGCTCACTATAGGGGGGCAGATCCATCTCTGGCCAGGGCAGCACAGAGCTGGTTCCCAGGACACGAGGGCAGCCCTGAGCACGGTGGTGGGCTCCTGGGAGGGGGACAGGAGGCTTGAGCATGCACACAAAGGGGCTCTGCTGAGGAGATGTTTGCTGCCTCCTCCCAAAGGCAGGTTTCAGACATGGGATCTCTTGCACGTTTCTGCATCCATCACTGTGAAGGCAATGTCCTGGTTTTCAGGACACACACATATCTCTGGGAGGATTACAAGTTCCAGAGCACCTCATTTGTCACTGATCCCTTTTTCCTTCCCCTTTTTCAGCTTCATACCAGCTCAAAGAGGCTGGACATGCCCAGAGGTCTTGCTCTCCACTTGACAGGGCACAACAAGGTGGCACCTCTGCCTACCGATGGACCCTGTCACCATCTGGAGACACAGCCACCTGGAGAAGCTCATATGGCCCCTTTCCCAGGGAATTTGGCCCCTCCAGCACACCTCCAGCCCCTTCAGATGGTGGGACCATTTCTGCACAGGCACCAACCCCCACATCTTGCAATGAGCAGAGCTGCAGGTTATTGATGCAACAGCAGACTCTGGTGTCCCAGTGTCCCCAGGGAGCCCCTGGAGACAAAGGAAGATAACCTGACTGCCCTGGATGCCAACTCTACCTTGTGAAGCAAAGCAGCCACATCCCTTTGGCAAGATTTCCCACAGACACCCAAGCTGTTGGACTGAGCTCCAGCATGGTGGGCTGTGCGTGCTGGGGAGCACCATGGGCTGCACGGTGGCTGATGTTCCCCAGCATGCTGGGGAACCCCCAAAGAAACCCCCCAAGCAGTGACTGATCTCTCTGAGCTCCTTTCCAACCTCTGCTATGCAGCAGTCCCAGGGGGCTGCAAGTCCCTGAGGACAAGTTGTCCCCTCTCCTGGGACACAATGTGCAGGCAGCTGAAGCCCAGCCACCTCTTGGCTGGTTTTCCAGCAGAAATTGGAATTTTGTCAAAATAAAAGTCTCCCTGGAGAGCATTTCAAACGTGACTGCTGGTTTTCCCTTAGCAGATTATTCCAGTGGAAATTCCCACTCACTCCTACTGCACATCTGACGGTGCTTCTGTGCATTCAGTTTCTTCTGATTTCACAGAAGCTGTTTTTTGTGTTTCTCACCATCTTTGCCTCTGGCCATTGATGTTCCAGGTCCCACGCTCTTGCCAGTCACCTGAATATCTCCTTGCCTGCTCAGGAACCTCTTGGTATCCAAAAGCCAGACTAACTGCTGGTGTTTTGTTTTAACTGCCCCCAGCCCTGTGACCGCCCAGCTGCCTTGGACGAAGGCAAAGCGTTGGTGGATTGTGGGAACGCTCCTGTGCGTGGGTGATGCAGTAACCCGACAGTGGAGGGAGAGAGATACCTCAATTCTCATCACTTGGCATAGGACGCTGCTGCAGCTTCTTTCTGTGATGACGGGGACTCCAGAGGTGACAAACACTAAGCTCAGGAGGGTGGCAAAGGCCCTTGGAGCCCCAGATCTCATGCCCTGTGAGTAAAAACGACACGGATGGCCATAGCACGGCAGCTCTGTGTGACACCAGTGCTGGAGCGGGGAGCTGGGCTGCCTGGTGACTCCACCAGTCACAACTGAATTGCAAAGTAGGCTGGGCTGAGTCCCTCTCAGCTTGGAAAGCATCTAGGGAGAGCACAAGACCGGCTTCGGGACTGCAGTCCGTCCTGGGCATCATCTGGAGAAGAGATGGAGACAGGATCAGAATGTACAACAGCAACAGCTCAGGCTAAACAGCTGCTCAGACACTTTCACCTTGGTCTCCACCCCCTCCACCCCCATTGCTCCCTGCAGCTCCCCCACCACACAAATAAGGCCTTTGGGCACCTTAGTCTCTGCGGACACCAACCATCACCCGTCGGTCTGGCTGGCTGGCTGACACCCTGGCAAGGACATCCTTCTGCTGTGTCCCACCTGCTCACACAAACCGCATCCCCCAGGGGACTGATGGTGGGGAACGCCCTGCACCAGTCTCAAGGCGGGTGGAGAGGAGCTGCAGGAGGTCCCTGCACCCCTTTCCTTCTCCATCATCCTTATCTGCTGTCAACCACCCCCTGCTGCCCACCTCAACTTCAGACTGGGGTTTAGTGCCGTTCTTCATCCCTGTCCCAGGCCATCCTTGTGTTGGTCACACGGCAGAGAGCCACCAAGGGCAGGTTTCCTCTGCCTGCAGGGTATCCAGGGCATGGGACTCCCCCGGGAGGTGTCCAGATACCCCAGCAACAGGAGCAGGAGATGTGATGAAACTGGGCAGGGGGCTCTGGCCATGGCATGTTGGTGGTGCAAGCCAGGGAGGGTTGTGTTCTTCTAAATTCACCACCCTGCCTATCCCAGCTGTGCTGGAGCTGGCTTGTGCTGAGGGAGCGACTCTGAAAACAGCTTCTGCAGTGCTCCGAGCCCCCGGGGAAAGCATCCGCGCAGAGGCGGGTGTCCGTCATCGCTCCTGGTAGGCAACGCCTGGCACCGCAGGCACCACACTCCAACTTCACCTGCTCTCACCTCTTCTGTAGCAGCTCACGAGGAGTTTTTCTCCAAATATTCTCATGGGACCTTTTCTCCATTTTTTCAGTCTCTTTGTAAAGAATGTGATGCCCAGGTTTGTGGGCAGCTTTCCCATCTGGGATTCCCCAGTGCTTCACACAGAGGCTCAAGCCATTGCCGGCTGCTGCTCTGACCCCTCAGGGGCACATCCAAGGACAGCACTGCCTCCTTTTTGTTTTGAAATTCATGATCTCTGATCCCCTGGTCAATATTAGAGACCACCTTTCCAGTCAATGTTGCCACAGCATCCACAGTCCTGTCTTAAGGGCAGGACCAACAATACTTGCTTCTACTTACATGGCTCTGCACTGTCTTAAAATATGTTTCAGTACTCTGTTTATCAAACAGTCCAAATTATTTGGCATCACTATTTGGTATCTCACAGATTTTATCATCAGTGATTGCTTCCAGAGCAAAGGCAGAAATACTGAAGTACCAACCACACAGCAAATCCTTTCGTACCTGGAGGAATACCTACATCCCATGGCCAGCCTTCACTAACAGCTGCTCTTAGAGATCTGCCTTGGCCACTCACTATGCGCTTTATTTAGTTTTATACCTTAGATTAACCACTTGTACGTCCTGCAGCTGTCTGGAAAAAGCGTTTCCATAGCCTGTGTTATAGCTGTGAGGTTACTGCCATCAGTTAAATTTTAACTTTCTCAAAAGAAGAATTGAATTTGTTTGGCAGTTCCATGATGACTGGCACAAATTACATTGCTTGATTTCCTCTTTTATGAAATTCCGTATTATCTTTTCCACCACTGGGACTGATGCCTTACCCCAAGACAGCTGAAATTTCCAGCTGGGTTCAGCGCTGCTTTCCTGAAGTCTCTAGGTTTTACACTGACTTACTCTGGCCATGGCAGGGATTACACCATCCACAGACAACAGGACACCACACAAACGTCAGTCCCATGCTCTTGACCGAGCCCCTGCATCCAGAAGGTGCCAGACGTAAAGAGCAGGATCACACCACGCACAGGCTAATTGCTAACAGGTGACCGTGCTAAGTTCTTAGGCCAACCCATGGCTAAGGTTGCCATGATATGCCAGGAGGCAGCAAATGGTTTACTAAGACCATTGCTCGCTACAGAGTCCTCACAAGGATCAGCTGGCGGATGCAGTGGTACTTGCCATTTACACAACTTCCACCCCGGGAAAACCCTGCGTGCACCCATCGCCTTCAGATGATCAAAGAGCCTGAGGACACAGCAAGAGTGGAAGTCATGCGGTGACAACGTCTGTGCTGGCTGGGGATCGTGATCTGGGCTGTTCCTGATGCCAGGACAACACAGCTCGGTGGGAGGCGTGACCTGAGGGGGAAGCGGGCATTTCTTAGATATCTACAACAGTGCCAGGAACAAGAGTCTCTGGAGACAAAAAATGAATGGGGGCACAGAGGGAAGACCCTGGCTCCTGAGCATGAGCATCCTGGGCTCCTGGGCGACACAAGAGGGGCTCAGTAACTGCACTCCTTTTTCTCCCTACGGGGAACTGCACATAAAAAGGAGGAAAGACCTTTTGCACTCTGATGTGAGCAAGCCAAATAATATTTCAAAGCCTGCCTTTTTCCTTTGACTTCTGTGCTAAGTCCCCCACTGTGGCCAGGTCTTGTCTTTATTATTCTGCTGCCATCACACCCACCAGGGTCCAGGTTTGTACAGGTCACTCCAAAACAGTTGCTTCCCAAACAGCCTACTGCAAGTGCACCTGGTAGGCAGAGGATGGGATAAAGTCAAATGCATGCAGTCTAAGGGTATGGATGCAACTGTCTTTAACTTGCACTCTCTAACAGCACTCAGGCCCCTTGGGGTGGATGGAGCCGCACCACATGGGTACGGCAAGGCCCTCGTCTCCATGCATGGAAGAGCCGGAATGACAGTGACACTGAAAAGAGTAAAACGTGCCTGGAAGTCTGTGCTGAGAGCACAGCAGGATCGGTGTGGAGCTCCATGCAAAGCACTGCAAGAGTTAAGGTGAGGTGAGGACATTTTCCTTCTCTCGCCGAGCAGGGTTTCATTGCTTCCCCAAGCAATTGTCCACAGCTTCTCTGAGGGGGTCCCATAGCTGGAAGGGTGCTGGGGAGCACAGCAACCCCTCGTATGCTGAGACCCTGCGGCATTACACAACGGCCATTTTGCTTCGGCAGCTTCTTCCGAGTGCACGTGGGCAACGTGGGACACAGACAAAATGGTTTCCATGGCAACTTGCACTTCAGAGATGCCAGTGAGAAAATTTGCGTTGGGGGGAAAAAAAATTCTGCTTCAACTCACGTTGCAAGCAAGCACAGAGGTGGGCTGCGGCAATACCCTCAAAATGGCTGATGTAAAAATATCTCTGGTGATTTTTCTTCTGCAGTGCTCAGCCTGCTCTCTTCTTGGCTGGCATACAGTGGGCTGGCTGATGGCATCTGTCCCACGCAGCTACAAAGCGACACCCTGTCGCTATCTGCAACCCCTTTGTTTTTTCCAAAAAGGCCAAAGTGGCAGCTCTGGGGAGCAATGTGCTCTTCTGGCCACCTCACCCCTCTGGTCCTGGAATGGGACAGAGATGGTCCAGGAGTGAAACTCAGTCCCTTTCAGCCATAAAGCTGGACTCTCCTCCAGATGTTGGCCACTAGCTGCTGTGCCTCGGCTTCCTTTGGGAAGGCTAACTTTAGTCCAGGAGCAGATGGGTAAAGAGAAACCCAAGAAATGTCCTCAGCTGACAAATCTTAAGGTCATATCCTGGAGTAATGTGGTGAATTTAACGGAGGAAAATGGCCGGTTGCCCTGTGAGCTAATGTCTGGAAGAGTAGCGGCTCTGTCTGGAGGGACAGAGTGAAGCCAAGGAACCAGGGTGGGTGTCTGCTTAACATCTCCGCCCACAAGGTGTGTTGGTCAAGGGAGAGTTCTCCAGCACTAGAGCGAACAGAGACCCTGATGGCGTTCATGGCACAAGCATCTCTCCCCAGCCAGGGCTGGGGAAGGGTGCTCTTCAGAGACGCTGCGTAACTGGGAATGTTTGTTCTGGAGAACAAATCCTGCAAGACCCTGGTTTACCCCAATCTGGTGTGATTGGGCCTGGAGAAGACCCTGGGTTACCCAATATCTGGTGTGATGATGCCTGCCAAAGCAAGGGGAATACCCACACCCGGCATGGGCAGTGCAGGTGAAAAGGAGGGAGTGAGACCCCCCAG
>NW_009601611.1:0-11605 GCF_000690535.1 Cariama cristata | reverse complement strand
TATTATATAAGTAAATAAAAATTATTATAAAGAAATAAAGAAATTTAAAGTTGATTTTAACACAAAATTCACACACAGCAAGGTATAAAAAAAGAAAATACATACCCTGCAATTATACTTAGGCCTGTATTTGAGGCACAAAACCTCAGTCCCAAATCCCATAGATATATATGAAGTATTTTTCCACATTTTCACCTCTTACAGTATCCTTCCAAGGCAGCTTTGGGTTGTTTCAGTGTATAGACTTCACTCTTCCTGGGAACAAGACATGAGAAGAAAATTTCTCTGGTAATTTTACAGATCAAAGAAAAGAGGTTTTGGTTTATGAAGGATTATGTTGAGAAAATCATCATTTTAAATATGTTTTAAAACTTAAGTTAGGCAAAGGATTGCCATAAATTGAACAGGAACTTTGAACAGTATCTTCATTATTCCACCAAAAAGATTGGCCTGATACCAGGAACTGAATTTCACAAAGGACTTACTTTCTTTTTAGTAAGTTTGAACAAAGAAAAATGGGCTTTGCTATGTACATGTAGAAAACTGAATAAACTCTGGAAGACAAAATGCTGTAATTCTGATCACAATACACTACCTCACTTCAAGAAAATGAGGTTTTTCTCATCCCTGTTTCCCACAAAGAGCTACCTTAACTATGGAGCAGAATCAGCAAGACAGCAGCACAGTGCTCCAGCAGCACTTGATGAGGATTAACCTTCTCTGATGAATAAGGTCATAGCGAGTCCGTCCAAAATACTTAAGCAATCAAAGGCAAACTAGAAAATAAAAATCAAGAGACAATGTTCGTTTCTGCTGACTGTTGAGTATAATTCATACTCAGTGCATGAATGCATACTCCGTATGTGAATTCACACGTACTCAGCCCAGTGGGATCCCTACCATGGAAAACTTGCCAGAAGGCTGATTCTAGAGAAAAAAATTTAACTTAGGGAGAGTTAAAAAAGAAAATATCATTCTTTTCTCTTACCAGATAAAACAATGAAAAGAAGGACTTGTTTCAGCAGATGGTGTTAGGAAACGCCCTATTGAATTGTATCAATAGTCCTTTAGACAATTTTAGCATGATTATTGATAAAGGAAGTTGATTCTTAATTTCTTCTATTAAAGACTACCAATCTCAGTCTAATAATGAAGCCACTAATAACTATCCAAATTAACTACTTCAAATTAAGTACTTCCAACAAATTTCCATCTGTTTCAATGAAGCAGACAAGAAATGTCCTACCAGAGAAGCAAATTTAGAAATTTCACTTGCTATATTCTCAAGATGTTATTTATACCCTATATAGACATCATATAGCAATGGCAGAAACATATGTAAAACAAAAAATTAATGTTAAAAATGTTCTATAATTTAAGACAAACACAAATGGATTAGCAGTGGGTGAATCAAAATTTGATCGCAGTTCTCTGTGCCTTGCAAATGTGAATGATATTTGGCATTAAAGAATTCACACTATAGTAAGGTAGACATTAAAATAAACATCTGGGGAAACAGTTTTACAGTCAGAGTAGCATAAATGTGCTTTGCAACCTTTTCCCACTGAAAAATATAACTGGAGTCATTTGGTCTCATACTAAAATGGAGTTTGCTGTATTTCAGGGAAGGGATTAGAGTACAAATCCTTCTAACTTACACAGAGAGCCTAACATTGAATTCATCACGCTGCTTTATTAGTGTCTTCTCTCACATTCCCTCTCTTTCTAGTTCTTCTAATTTGAGTTTCAGATTCAAATAGCTGCAATTATGGAATGATTCAATCACATGGTGAGGAAAAGAAAAAGAAAAAAACCCACCAGAGCGCGGTTTGGCAGGGCATGTTCTGTCTTTAAACAAGGATTAAAATGAGACGGATTGTTCAAAATCAAATAAACTTATGCATGCAATTAGAGCAAATTCCTATAATCTTGGATTATTTCTCTTCGTTACTATTCAGCTACAACAGGCTAGTCAGAACAGGAATTTTCCTTTACACGGGTATTGTTCAAGGCGTCTGCACAGACACCTAGAAAACTCACTCATCACAGTTACCAAAGTTGCATTAGGATTTTAAGAACAATTAAAACTAAATTTGTTAAACTGGTTGAAGTTTAGACTGAGAACCAATCTTAAAACCAGCAAGAAGGCTATTTTACTAGTTCTCTTGTGCAAAGTCGAGTGGAGATTAGAAGATTTCAAGAAATGAAATGTGATGCAGACTGAAATTATTAGGAGAAACATATTTATCTTCATCTTATTGTCATAATAGCGAACAGCCCTCTGGCTGACATTTCAGAAAATTCAACCCATAGTCTCAAATTCCTTAAAACTTGAGACATACTTTGGGAAACAAGGAGTGATTAAATCCAGGTTTCCCGCGTGAGTAGGACCCGTTTCATCAGGACTGCAGTGCAGGGATTTCCAGGCATGGGTCACTCAGCTCAGAAACGCTGCCCTGCCAGTTTACTCACCTTGGGTAAAACATCAGGGGGCCAATATGATCCGGAAAGCTGATGCAGAGCTTTGTACCCATAGAAGACCCCTGAAGATGCAACCATGTTAATGGTTTCCCTTGCCCTCCACGCAGGAAGAGGCAGCTGTACGCCTACACGAGATTTCCACATCCCCATGTACTGATACCAAGGCAAACTGACAGTTTGTGTAATTTGGGGATCTTTCAGCCTCAGAACTGAAAGCTGGAAGCTAGAAGAGGGTTACAGCTATGCCTGCATAATGTTTTCTAAACCAGGTACAGACACCCCAGCAGCAACAATGAATTACCGTTTGGTTTGGTTTTAGACGTATTACCTTAGCCTTTGATAAAGGGTGATCAAAGGTTAGTCTTGGCAGTTAATTGTTTGGAAGTATTCTATTAAATTAGTGTAAATCGTTTAAAACAGGGTACATTCATAATGCATAAAATACGTTAATACAGACCAGGTAGTAGGTAACAAAAGGGAACCTGGCACCTTCAGCTTAAGGTTTTGTTTGCTGAAGGTGTTACTGTAAGCCATGATTGAGGTCAAATTTTAGGTTAGGAACATGGTGTCAGAAAAGAAGAACAGAAACACCTGCGTTATGTCTGTAATCCTCCTGACAACAATTGTGATGATTGATGGACCTTGTTCAGCCTGCCTTGACTGCAATCAACAAACACCTACCCCTTCAAAACAAAAAAGAGCCTCAAATAAACAACTGAGATTTTATTAATAACTTAAATTTTATTACGGTCTAACTCACCTAGCTATGCTTAAAGCTAAGACAAAAGTTAGACCTGGAAGTCCTAAGGGACCTCTATTAGCCGTTAAGGCTTACATTGCAAAACCCGGAAAGCGATTGGGCCACAGGAGCCCCAACTAGGAAGCATCGGAGGTTGCCCAATTACATCCTTGTGGGATTACCAAGGCTAGGACTTGGAACTGCGAAACATCTCTCCAGGCAGTCAGAAATCTGATCAAGAAAATGTTAAGGCACACGTGGATTAAAATTAGTTGCATCAAACATTTCGTAAGAGATTTTCCCCTGCCTCTCCATCAGTTACCCTTCTGTTATCACATATTTAGAAATATGTTTTTAGTAACCTCACTCGCCAGGTAATCTATAAAGCAAAATGAGCAACAGTAAAACGTCTACTGGAGCTATTGCTGAATGGGCAACAAATCGTCTGCTATGCCACAGTAAGACAAACAAGTTGGACTGAGTGGTCCGTACATAAACACTAATGATCGCATTAACTCAATCTATTTTATTAATCACTACTATGGTAAAGTCCACGTACTTGTTATGTCCTTTTCTGTCTCTGGATATACTGCTCTTCTGAAATTAATGAGTTCAAAGCTATCCTCTTTAAAACCTGTTAATGGTCACCACCTGGCTTGCTCACACTAGACCCTTTGTAAAATTCGAAGACATACTTCACATATCACCCTACTAATTCCAAGAATTCAAATAAGTCCTCGTTCTCTGAAAAATGAGTCATCAGTTTTTAGTCCACCATCATTGTTTCCAGTCAAAACATTTGAAAAAGGAAATTACAGCAGCCAAGATAATCAAGCATTGAGTTCTTGGAGTGGATACTTTGACACCTTAAATTTTACGATGGAAATTTGTTCCGCTTGAATGAATCAGTAACCTGGAAAAAAAACAAAATGAGTAAAAAGACACTACAATAGGTTGTGATTCATCTTTTCACCATTAAGTGGCTACGTGCATTCATACCATGCTAAAGGACACACTGTGAAGAACAGCACTGCAGCTAGCAAGGAGAAGAAACCCAAACTAGCATATGCATCAGCAAATGAGTGTGACACATTCACTGGGTTTCAGAGCTCCCATCACTGAAGAGGTGCTTTGACACCATAATGATGAATCCAGTAGGAAAATAAGGGGACAAAGGAAGAAAGAATAGCTGAAGAAGTCATCTTTTTACCGCAGGAATCTCTTCCTAGACATTAGGCAGTATGTTTTACTCCTCAGGGTGATGTTAAATATTAAACATAGTGAATAACAGGGTCTAGAGTTTTTGCAAGCCCCGTTTGGCACTTAAAATGGCACTTAAAAATATTTTCATTTCAAGCCTGGACCAGAGTACAGGTAGACATCGACTTATCACTGTGGAGAAGCTTTGCGGTGACCAGCAAGATACAGGGAAGGGGCATGCTGTCAGTAGGGACAGCATAGCTAACTAATGGCACCTATGTCTGAAGCAAAAGGATTTACCGTTTTCCCTGTTAATACCAATGATATCATAGTGGGGAAGGAGAATTTAGAGAATCGCTTTTGTCAGAAACAAGCAATCACTCTAAACATGCTTTGCTTATACCCTTTTGAACCCATGTATTTTAAAGAGCCTTCTTGTGCAACAGGGGTTCGTTGGTTTCTATCATGACGTGAAAATACGGATCACACCTTTACTACATGATGTAAGACAACAACAGTTGGCAGCCAGCTCTTGTGAACATCCATCTGCCAAAAACATCCAAGGTAATTGCATCAATCACTGGCTCCATATAAACAAGTTCATGGTTGGTGATAGTGCGGTCTGACAACTGTCAATTTATTTATCAGGCAGTGCCTCTTAGTCTATGGGCTACAGCCACAACTCCTGCAAATCTGCAGAATTTCACTCATCTCATCAAAATTTCATCTATTTCAGGCTGAACTGGACCTGTAATCAGGTTTATGCAGCACAGGGAGACGCAGTGCTCTCAGTTTAACCAGCAGCCATCCAGAAACTCTGCCTCTTCTGGGTACACAACACACACCTACGTGCGTCCCTTCTGCTTCCCAGCGCCTCTTGGCCACAGCAGCCAGCAGCTGTCCTTGGAGGTCAGACCTCAAACGTCAGACCAATTAAAGAAAGTCAATATGGAATAGGGTTGGGCCAAAAAAACATTCATACACTGTACACACAGCAACATGAATTCCAGTCTCCTCAGTTTCCCCCAAGAAACAAAATACGAAATAACTTTAGAGTGATGCGAGGACTTAAAAATCCCCAGAATTTTGGTTTTATTTGTTGATTATTTTCACTTGGTGGGGGAAAGGAGTTAGAAAGTTCAAAGCCATTTGGACATTTTTAACTGAAAAGTTTCACTTCAAATACAGCAAAATCTTAAAGAATTTTTTAAAAACTGGTTAAAATTAAAATTAAAAGGTTATCCAAAGGCATCAGTGATTTCAAAATTAAGTAAGACTTTTTCATGTGGCACACAGTTAAGCCAAAATAACTTTTTAATGCTTTCATTTCAACAAAAAGCATTGAAATGTTATTTTGACTCAAAAAAAGCTTTTTAGAAGTTGCTGAATGACATGTCTCTTCTGCCCAACTCTATGGAAACAGGACCTGTAAAAAGTCCATCTAGCATATAGATTGGAGCAACTAACGTAGCGAGCTTGGATTGGATCAGGCGTTTTCCAGCAGGAAAAAAAGAAGTATTGTTTCAATTTTAGTAGTTCACAATTAGCCTACTAGAAGGGGGAGAGAAAAGAGAATTAAATGTCATTTTAAAAAATTACATGTTCAGAATGTTTCTTCAGAAATCCATCTGGCATGCAAGACTGGATTCATAGCTGAGATGGTTGCACTGAATTTTCTAAAGATACTCAATTTTACGTACACTCAGGCAACACAGACGATTAAAGTACTTTTTCTTCAAAAAGAAAAAAATAAAACCAACCCAAACCAAAAGATGTTTTCAAAGCACAAGTGTTTCTTTTATTTCAGAGACTGAAGTCATAGCAGGTCAGTAAGAAGGGAAAAAAAACCCAGAAATATCTTTTTTTTCCCTTGCACTGGATTCCTAAACCACTGTGCTGAGGCTTCACAAGTGAGCAAAAGAAAACGTTTCTTTATTGGTGTACTTCTCAGCTTGAAGTATAAAGTTACGTCATCATCCTTTATTGATCATTGGCAATATCTCCTCCATCGTTCACGTACAAAGATTACAGGACTAATCGTTTCTAATTTTCTTATCAGGAAAGTAGCTTTTCCCTGCAGAGTTTATAATAGTTCAGCCAATTTTAAAAGCCTCGACAGGCTCAGCTGGGAGGGCCACCCAGGGGAAGATGCTGCAGGCATGGTCATCCCCCTCCTCGTCCCCACGCTCTCCGTTACTAACGGCAGCCCGATGCATCACGGCCAGGCAGACGAGCCACGCAGGCATGACTGTATCGTGATGTGCTCTAAGGTATTCACATTTTTGCCCGGCTGTACACATGTGGTACAAGGAAAGGCAAGGAAAAACCGTTCTGGCGTTTGACATATTGAGAAGTAGGGAGGAAGGACTGCGGTTTCGTGGGTTTCTCGCCATCCCTTCTCCATCAACCCCCCATGGTCTGAGACTAAGTCTCTTTTCTGACCGTCTGGATATCAAGACAGCAGATGTGAGTGCCAGACTGGTTTATGATTTTGCCTAGCAATTATCTTCTATCTTTCGATAACATGCTGTACCCTCCTCCTTCGCAGTCAAGAGCTGTCCTGACACAGACGTTCTCTGAAGCAGCTCTGGAAACTGCTATCCACTCTGGTTTGGGTTTTCTGTCTTTTTTCTTTAAATATTTATATTGGAACAATCTGTTGAAATATGCAAGTGTATACAGAAAAAGCCTTGGAACTGGAGAAGACAGCCAGTTCTACTTCCTTCATCTACTTGTTTTCTTGCTGCAGTAGAGCGAGGCCAAAACACAGGGCTGGAAGGAGTTCAGACTTAAACCACTAGAACATAGTAATGAGTTTTTTCCATCACTAGATACAGTTTTATCTATCAGTTTGGAAAAGATTCTGAAACCCTACCAGTGAGAGGTTAGGGGAAGGTCAGTAAAAATGAGAGAACGCCTCCTTCCAACAAGCCCCTACTTCAACTATTTCATTTTATAAAACTACAGAACAAACTCCAAAGACAGAAAAAACAGAGGAAAAGATAATGACTGCAATCTTCAGTAACAGCTGTGGGATGTATTTAACTTGTAGAGGGGTAACAACATAGAAGAAGCTTTAAGCCATCTTCGTGGTCCCATAAGCCCAGGCCAGATGTGCCTATTCAGCCATGAAACACAACTCACAGCATCCTGCTATAATTTAAGTCAGCTACCAATGACCCCAGGGGCTGCCGGAGATCGTTGCAAGCCGCAGGTGTTCCCTTGCAGCATCACTCTCTATACCTCTTGCCAAGATGGAAAGAGAATGAGGAAGGAGAAAGAGGATGCCTTTTTAAAGTGTTTACTTTATTTTCAATTGCTTGTAAAACTGTGATTCTTCGTTACATCTGGAAGGAGCAAGATACATTCATTTCACCTTAAGCCTTCATTTCCCTTTCATCTTCTTTCGAGGTACTTGCATCATCTGCACAGTATTTCCTCATTAGCTACCTTTCACTTGCTACTTAGAAGTCCCATTACTTGTAAGGATTACATCTCTGCAGCATAATTTCCTTGATATGTGTCTTGAGATAAAAACGGTCACTGTTTCATATAAACCAAAAGTTTACAGAGTTTTCTCTCTCCTCTTAGTTCCTTCAGTAAATCATTTGCAGGCTCTCAGCACACCCAGTCCAAGGTGATGCTGATACCTCCTGTTCAGCTGATACGCTCTTCAGAAGTCCTTTGATCATAACTGTAAAGTAACTGAAATCTGATTTGACACTTTCCTTTTGCTCTTGTTAGAAGCGCAACAAAGGAATGGTGCGACATTAAACCCCAACCTCCCTGGACTTCTCCATTCAGAGCACCTCAGCATGGCTGTACAAGGTTTTACATATTCAGCTGCTTCTTCACACAAAAAAATACACATGCATATCCTGGTGAGACTTCACTGAATCTATTTACTTTACTTAGGGTACCCTGGAGTTCAGCTGTGCCTCACGAATCACCACTTACAAAAGAGATCGACGATGTGAAGCATTAGGCATTTTCCTCTCTCATCTAGCAGCTGATGACAATGAACTTTCAATTCATCCATTCGATTATGTAGACTGGGATTTCTCAAAGGAGGCTGAGGGGGTTCGGTGGTGAGATCAGTGGATTTCAATGGGCACACAGCTCCGACATTACACACACATCTTACGTTCTTTGGTATGTCCTAACCAGACTGCCATTTTATGAGCAAATTCCTATCGCTTATGACATAAGCTTCAGGTTCTTGACTTATAAACAACACACGAAAGCTACATAGATCATACACAGCACAGAAATTTAAAAACGCAACTCCTCTTAATATGTAAATCTTGAGGTGGGCAGGGGTCCAACTTTTCCTGAGCAAGCCAGTGTCAGATGAAAGGTTGCCAAAAACAGGCAACGCCATCACACTTGGGGATCCTACTCAAAGCTAAATGAGAGTCTTGACTATGTATGTCCTCCTGTCTGGTCTATTTTTATTTTAAGCTCTTTGAGTAAAAGATCTGGAGATCTGATCCAACCTGGCAAGATTGGAACCACAGAAATATAAGCAAAAAATACGTAAGTACATATGAAAACAAACCCTCCAGATCCTTTCCCTCCTGCTGGATAGTGAACATCTTTTTTTGTGGAAGACAAACTGAGACTGAAATACTCAGGGTGATTATCCAAGCAATCACTATTGACAAAATGATAATCACCACAGCAATATTTCTCAGCATTTCGCTGGATGCATTGTAATGTACTTGATAACAGAAGAAATGGTGCCAAGACTGATTCCAACATGCATTTCTACAACCTCTTCAGAAAGTCCTGTTAGAAGGACCCCTGTCAGATGTTGACAGGTCGACTTATAAAAATCTATAAAACATTTTTGATATGCATGATCTTAGATTGTTAAATAAGTTAGCTAACTAAGCATATGTTCAGAAATTTACTTCAAATCTTTCTCTTTCCTCAGATCCAGCATGTAACCATTCATCTAAATAAAATGTCTTGATATATTCTGAACACAGCCTGCTTCAATGGCTCAGGAGAGGATTTCTGAGCAGAGGAACACGCGACTCCCACCGTTCCCACTGTTCAGGAAATAAAACTTTGTGAGAGACATCCACAAACATTAATTCTCACATAGAAAAGCTAACTGCTGTAAGAGTCCTCCACAGACAGTGAAAATAAAGTAGCTGGGTTTGCATTATTTTTACGTGAAAGTTTTTAGAACTGCAATATCGTAAGACATAATTTTGATTAGGCTGCAGTGCTGGTATACAAAAGATCCAAACCAAACCCTTAGAGGCTTATAGAAAACTGAAAGAGTCTCCATCGCAGACGTGTTAATATCACATAAGTCAGGCAACACAAGTATGATTTAAGAAATGCATTAGTTCAAATAACAGAGAAAGTGAAAGCCCCAGGACACAGAGAAAGTAATTTCTTTCCCTTAAAAATTGTAATCTGCCAGATTATAGCACTGGTGGGCTCAGTGCCATTAACACCATGCCAGACCCGGTAAGAATCCTCCTCCTCAGGCAATGATTGGCAGGTTCAACAAAGGAGCTCTTTCAAAGGTCAAATGAGGTAATATAAACACCCAAAGAAATCAGAAAAGGCCAGGGGACTATTTATAGCCCGTTCATATATTTTTAAGTTTGTGAATTTGACATATCGGTGTCAAATGAAGTCAATTAGCCCATTACTTCAGTGGTACCTGAGCAAAGCCAAAGACTACACTGAGATTGCTGGGACTGATCAAAATCTTAGTGTGACCTCTAGATCAATTATTATGCGCTCTATCAAGAACCATGCACTCTGAATTCCCAAAGTAAAACTTATTTATATCTCACCTCTTTTTCTCTTAGATTAAAAGCGATACATTGACATAAGATAACATCCAGCACATCTGATTGTTGTGCCAATTTCTCATTCTAATCGAAATCTCTTATGCCTCAGCGTTTCATGAATACATTCCCAAAATTGTCTTCAAACACAAATTTGCCCTATAGTTTTTGCTATTACAAAAAAAGGAAATGTTGTATATCCAGGAAAAGGGGTTAGTAAAAGAAATAGTCAAGACCCTTGTGAAGGGGAGAAAAACTACCCAGAAGACAGTCGCTCTGACAAGAAACAATTCACCCCAAGAAAGTCCATAAGAAGTTTTCACTCGGAAAAGAGCGGAGCCACAATACAACAACCAGAACATGAAAATTATTTTGCCTGCTGCAAAGATAGCACAAAGTAGAGATGACTGGGTTCTGCTGCCCAGAGTAGTAGTAGAGGGCTGACAGGGTGCTAAACCTGGGCAGATGGTGAGGCCAGACCAAGAACTCAGGAGCTGCCATCAAAAAAGACTACAGATGGCTGGGTGCTAACGCAAAGGCTATGAGCCAAGTCTTTCCTCCATCTCTGGTTCTGTCATTATACCAAAACCTAATAGATGCCAAGAGCTCCCTTGGATGGTACAAGAATGGGAATTCGGACACCGATGTGCTACACAAAAGGAAAAAGGAACATAAATGAAGGAAACATGCTTGAAGCTTAAGTTTATAGCATAGAACGTCACGATCTGTCCTTTACCCTTAGAAAGCAAAGCTAGCACATAAACTTACTCAGGATTGTCTTTATACTGTCATGTCTTGAGCCACAACTACTTTTAAAACTTAGTCTCGCAGGAGAATCTGGTGTGGTTGACCTCAACAGCTACAGAAGTGCTTAAGCATCTAGCTTAAACTGGAGATGATAACTAAGAATCTAAAAAAAAAAAAAAAATCATTCTTTTTGCAAGGAGGGAAAGGTTACTTAAGCAAACCAAGATCAGAGCTTCTTGATATAAGCAGAAGATTATCATTAACACATTACCAAGACTACAGTAAAGGACTTTGCGGAGTCCTCATGGTGGCTGAGCCTCTCCTGCAATTGTCTGCAATTGAGAGAGCTGTAGATGTTCCATAATATCACAGCAGAGCACTAATCCACTTGCAGTTTCAGGATGGAAGACTTAAATTCAGTTTAGCATAAAATGAACAAGTGCAAGTCAACGTCAGGCCTAGCAATTCTTATTTTACAACACTGCTTAGGTTCAGTAACATCTCTGTGAAAATCCTCTCTTCTTCCTCATCTTTTACACAGAAAAAAATATTTTTCCTCATGTTTACTACACCTTTCTTTAATTTTTTTTTAAATATATTTTATATAATATATTTAATATAGTTT
>NW_009601610.1:316-1292 GCF_000690535.1 Cariama cristata | reverse complement strand
TGGGGGGGCACAGGGTGCAGGTTCCCTATGGGTGCTGGTGGGTGCAGCTGGAGGGTCTCCCTGGGGTTTGTGGGGTGCGGAGCACCCACCTCCGAGGAGCCTCTCCCAAGGGCTGCTCCGACCACATCCATTTTGCCAAAAAAAATCGGCATTAACTCATTACAAAGCCAGCCTGGAGGCACGGGGGGGCTCTGCAGACCCCCTTGGGGCTGCATCCCACCCCTGCCTTGGTCTTGGTCTCACAGGGCGATTTTTCCTCTACCAGCCCAGATCCCCTGGGAACCCCAAGAAAAACCCCAAATCCTTCTTTTTTTTTTTTCCTGCCTGGATGACACCATGGGCAGCCACATCCAGGAATGGCCAAAAACCCCCGCAAATGCCCTAAGGATTATGCTGGAAGTTAAGACCAGAACATACATGTATCTATACATAGATACATATAGATACGCACACACACGGTATATAGCATCAACCCTAAAAGAATGATTTAGCTGCTTACTAGCTACCTTAGAGAAAAAAAATTCACATAAAACCACAAAGCGAACAGCTTTCCCAGGGAGAACCTGGCTTGGTGCAAGTCCAAGGGTGGGGTGGGGTGTGGGGGGGCAACACAGGTTGACCCCCAGGCATTGACCCCCGGAGGATGCCCAAAAGCTGGGAAAGGGGTTGAATAGGGAATCGCGGGTATTTCTGCCCGTGCAGGCACGGAGGTAAACACAGCTGCCAAACAGAGCTGGACCTGTGTTGCAGTAGGACCTACACAAAGTCAGAGCATCCCCAGAAGGGCTCAGCTCAGGGTGGTGTCTGCCTTGGGGGGGACACGGGGCCACCCCGTTGGTCCCAGGGGTCGGTGCCCTCCTACCGGGGCTGTGCTCGCACCCTGGGGTGCTGTGGGATGCTGCAGGAGACCTCTGCCCGTGTCTTCCCCCTCCTCTGGCAGCTTGGGTGGTCCTGAAAAGGGACAGAGGGATGGGCA
>NW_009601610.1:0-258 GCF_000690535.1 Cariama cristata | reverse complement strand
GAGATGCCCCCGGCCCAAGTGCCCCAAGATCGGACCGGGAGCATCCAGTGTGGGGCTGTCGATGAGGGGAACCACCCTCCGGCGAGGGCAGGGTGAGTTTGGCAGGTGTCGGTGAGCCCCTCAGAAGAGGCAGGAGCCCCGCAGGTCCCGTGCTCGGCTCAGCTCGGCGGTGAGCGCCCGGCTCATGCGGGTGGTGGTGACCCTCACGCTTTGGGCAGCCTCCACGGCCCGGCTCAGCGACCGGTTCAGCTCCTCCAA
>NW_009601609.1:280-804 GCF_000690535.1 Cariama cristata | reverse complement strand
CCGCAAACTTGCTGAGGGTGCACTCGATTTCATTTATTGGGCAGCAATGCCAACAAAATACCATGAGTTTGGACAACTACCACTGATGGAGAGTTACAACAAAGATTAATCTATTTAATGGCATCTGTGGGGGCTGATTTACTGGTAACATGTGTCACTGGGGAACTTGTCATATGCTTTAGTCAGCGTTACTAGCTTTTGCAATTCTATCACAGGTCTTGCAACACCAGCAGTTTTTCTGGAAACACTAGTTACCAACATGTAGTAAGGAAGGAAAATCAAGGCCCCATTTTTTAAAGTTAATGAATATTTCTGCTTGGTGCAAGGTAAAGCTTTGAAAGATGAAACCAGCCCCTTTGAGGCTGCTGACGTTTTTTCGGCCAATGTCATGGCCACAGTGACTCCGTTGTGAACACTTCCCCGGCAATATTCGCTCTGAACAGAAAAATTTCCAGCGGACATCCCGGCTCGGCACCTCCCGAGCTCTCATCCTGCGCGGCGGGACCCCGCCTCAGAGCAGCAGC
>NW_009601609.1:0-249 GCF_000690535.1 Cariama cristata | reverse complement strand
CGGCGCCGCCGGCCGCACCGGGAAAGCCGGCCAGCCCGGTGAGGGGTTTCTTTCCGCTCTCCCCTATTACGAGTGGAAGATTTCCCCTCGCAGAACAGAAACGACTCCACACTGGTGCCCCGGGACCTCGTCCAGCAGGCTGCCCCGGGAGCCCCGCACAGCCCGCCCAAGACTCTCCCCAAGCGCAGGGGCTTCCCTCAGGAAACGCCTCACGCTTCCCGCGCCTCGCCCTACCCCAGCAGCTCCCCT
>NW_009601608.1:4219-5456 GCF_000690535.1 Cariama cristata | reverse complement strand
CACAGGTGTCATTGCCGACCCCTTCCCCAGCAGCCCCCCACCAGCCCCCCAGGATCCCACTTCACCCTCACCTTCTCCCCGCGGGGGCCGGCCGGTCCCGGAGCTCCCTGTGGCAAGAGAAGAGACCTGAGGGGGATGGCGGTGCGGGGGACGCGCAGCTGGGGCACGGCAGCCCCCTGCTCCTGGGGTGCCAGGTCCACAGCACTGCGGCCACTGCCCCGACTCACCTCTCTGCCCGACGGCCCTGGGCGCCCTGGGGCTCCAGCTTCGCCCTGCATGAGGCGGGGAAGAGGAAGGTGTCAGGGGCATCGCCCCACCCTGTGCCAGGGCAGCTGTTCCAGGGCAGGGCAGGCATCATCCCCGTGGCCACGGCCGCCCCAGCCCACCTCTTCTCGCCCTCGGAGCCCGGCACACCACGGTCTCCCTGCAGAGCGAAGCAGAGGAGGGCTTCAGGGAGCCTTCCTCCACACCACATTTCCCCCTGCCCCAGAGCCCTTTGAGGCCCAGCCCTGAATCCCATCCAAGACCACTGGGCTCTGACAGCAACCTCTGGGCACAGCCACCATGGGGCCATAGGGACAGCAGGACCCGCCAACGCTGCCAAATGGCACGATCCCACTCCAATGCCATCTCACCTTCTCGCCCATCTCTCCCAGTTCACCCGGTGGGTCTCCCTGGCAGAGGAGGAAGATGGGGTTAGGGGCAGCAGGACCCGCAGGGGACAGCACGGGTCCCACCGTGGCACCCAGATCCCTTTTCTCCCCACCGAAGGCAAGGCAAGAGCATCCCTTTGGTCCCCGCACCACTCACCTTCCTGCCCTGCTCCCCCGGCGGTCCCCTAGGGCCCTGTGAAGGAGGATGGAGAAGATGTCACCTCTGGCGTGGCAGGGCAAACGTGCAGGCTGGCTGGAGCGGGAGCCCTCCAGGGTGCCTTCAGGGCTCGGCTCACTGGCAAGGCCGGCTCCTGCCCACCTTACCTTCTCTTGGGAAAC
This sequence comes from Cariama cristata, assembly GCF_000690535.1. NCBI lineage: Eukaryota > Metazoa > Chordata > Aves > Cariamiformes > Cariamidae > Cariama > Cariama cristata. The sequence continues at coordinate 4,464 of NW_009601608.1, read as the reverse complement.
TCACCCGGTCTCCTGGGTCCCCTGGGCGGCCGGGTGGCCCTGGGAAACCTTCTTTGCTGTCACCCTGGGGATTAGGAAAGGCAACAGCCATGACCGTGAGATGGGAGTGCCCATGAGATGGGGATAGGCATCCCCACTGGAGAGCAATGCTATGTCCAGCCCCAGCGTGGAGCATCCTCAGTGGCGCCTTACCTTCTCTCCCTTCAGGCCGGGGGGCCCGGCAGGTCCCCGGGGCCCGGGGTCCC
>NW_009601608.1:3083-4097 GCF_000690535.1 Cariama cristata | reverse complement strand
GCCAGGCTCCCCTCGAGGCGCTGCCCCATCCACAAGTCCAGGGGGGCCCTGCAGAGACAGGGGTCAGCTCCTGTGTGATGGTCCCGGGAGGCTCAGTCCTTCCCAGCACCGGGGTGGGGGGGGCTGCAGTGCCTTCAGGCACCCACGGGACCTCTGTGCAGAAGGGCAGAGGATCCGGGGAAATGCAAAGCTACTCACCCTTTCCCCTCGGTCACCCTTCTCCCCCTGCGAGGGCAAAAAAAGAGCAAGTAAGGGCAGGTCTGGGCTCTTCCCATGTCCCCCTCCAACAGAAAGGGAACATGCTGGACAGAGCCCATCATCAGTGGTATCAGGGCACATGCACGCCACATGCCTCTCCCCACACTGCCCAGTGCCAGCAACAGCTCCTGCACGTTTATGTGTGCATGGGCACAGCTGGTGGGGGACACAGCCCATGACTGGGACCAGGAGGAGTGCATGGGGGAGCAGCTTCAAGCTGCTGGCTGTTCCACCATCTGTCTGTCCACACATCCCCCCAGCCATCCCCGCGTGGCACCAGGGGGCAGGTACCTTCACAAACTCTCCTGGAGGTCCTGGTGGCCCTACGGGTCCAAGTGGACCCGGGGGGCCTGGATCACCAAAGGGTCCCCGTGGGCCAGGGCTCCCGGAGGGGCCGGGGCTGCCCTGGAAGACAGAGATGCTCCATTAGTGGGGCTGCGGCACAGGCTGGGGGTGCTGGCAGAGACCCCTTGGCATCGCCTACCTCATACCTACCGGTGTGCCTGGCTCCCCTTTCTGGCCTGGCAGCCCCGGTCCTCCATCCACGATCACCCTAGGCTCTCCCTGAATGAGGAAGGGGGGAGGGGGGAAATCAGTGTTCCCCATGTGCCCTGTTGTGTCCTCAGTGCAGGTTGAGAGCCACAGTGCCACAAGGCCAGGAGCCCAGCAGGGAGACAGGGAGACCCTGGGGTCACCCAGATGCCAAGCACCAGCAGATGCTAGGGGCTGAGATGTGCCCACTAGGGTCCCGGCGGA
>NW_009601608.1:2544-2842 GCF_000690535.1 Cariama cristata | reverse complement strand
GGATGGGACGGGATGGGATGGGACGGGATAGGATGGGATGGGATAGGACAAGATCGGGGATCCAGCCAAGGCAGGGATGGAAAGTCCCTGCCCAGTACACTTGGCCTGGGACATAGACACAGGGGACAGCAGTGACCCTGCCAGCTACGGAGACCCCGCGGCACAGGGAAAGGGTAGGCTCAGGGAGCAGGCAGGGCGATGGGAAGAGCCCACCATGCAGCAGCAAACCCAAGGGACATCCTCACTCACCGGCTGGCCAGGGGATCCAGGGGTTCCAGGGCGGCGCGGGCTTCCTGGT
>NW_009601608.1:2158-2465 GCF_000690535.1 Cariama cristata | reverse complement strand
CCAGGCAGGGCTGGTCCCAGCACTGGGAGCCCAGGACAGCCCCATGGCAGAACCAGGTCCTGGGGTGCCTTTCTCCTGTGTACTGAGTTGGGATGTGAGGGAACAGTGTGGGGCTGGACCGGGGTTCTCCAAGGCAATCCCTGCTCCAGCCTCGGTGAGGAGGAGGAGAAGAGAGGGACAAGGGGCAGAGAGAGGCCCTGTGGGGCCAGGTCACTGTGCCCAGGGACCCTGGGGTATCTGGGTGAGGGGTTGGAGGTACTCACCCTGTCCCCCTTCTTGCCCGGCCGCTCGACACTCTCTCCTGGCA
>NW_009601608.1:1672-2121 GCF_000690535.1 Cariama cristata | reverse complement strand
CTGGAGGGACAGCGGAGAGGAACGGGCTGGGTGGCGGGTGGTGGCCAAGAGATGTTCCCCATCCGCCTCTGCGACAAAGGCTGGACAGGTCCCTGCCTGACACCCACCTGCCGGCAGGACAAAGGGACAAGGGGACACGGGGACCATGTTGCTACCCCCCGCCAGGGAGCCCCGATTTGCCTCCCCCCCCATCAGGATATTACCGGCTCACCACGGGGGCCCGGTGGCCCCACACGTCCTTGTGGTCCCTGTAGAGACAAAGCCAGTAGTGAGCATCCCCTGTGGGCTGGCACCAGCACGGTTTGGGGGATGCAGCCCCCTCCCCAAACCACCAGCTTGGCGGGGGGACACCAAAGCACTCACCTCCTCACCGCGGTCTCCCTTCTCGCCCTGCAAGGGGACAGAGGGAAGGGGTTAGGGGTTGCACCCCCATGTTCAGCTCCCCACTG
>NW_009601608.1:428-1302 GCF_000690535.1 Cariama cristata | reverse complement strand
ATGGTAGATGTACCGCGGGTCCTCGCCAGTGACCATGCGCCGGAGCTGCTCCCGGTCAGCCCCCTCCAAGCCCACGGCCAGCACCCGGACCCCTGAGCCAAGAGCACTCTCAGCACCCCGCAGAACTCCCCACACACCCTGCTGGGACCCCATCCATCCTCACCCCCAGCCTTGACATCTCTGGCTGCAGCAATGGCATCGTCCCCGGAGGGGCCGTCGGCCAGGACCACCAGCACTGCCGGTACACCGGGCCGGCGCCCCGCACCAGGGCTCAGCAAATAGGTTCTGGCAAAGGTGATGGCTGCCCCTAGGGAGGGAGAAGGAGTTGGGGGGCGATCAGCAGGATCCCACCAGCAGCTGCCCGGGTTCCCAGTGCCGCTCCTCACCGATGGCGTTGCCACTGGGCTCCTCATAGCGCATGGTGCGGATCTGCTCCAGCACGGCGGGCAGGTCGCTGGAGCGGTTGAGGAGCAGCCAGGGCAGGCTGCGGTAGCTGTATGTGGCCAGAGCCACCTGCGAGGGTGCAGGAAAGCAGTGGGCACTGCTGCCCCCGGCCCCCCCCGCCGCCGTCGCTGCAGCCCCTACCTGGGTGCCTTCAGGGCCCAGGTGCCCCAGGGCAGACACGGTGTTGGAGAGGAGGGTGCGGACGGCGTCGGCAGTGGCGGAGCTGTCGCGGGTGCCGTGCACCAGGAAGACAACGTCACCGCGGGCATCCCTGCAGACTGCGGGCAGGGAAGGGGTGAAGCCACCACCGGAGCAGAGACAAGCCCAGCCCAGCCCTGTAGTGACCTCCACCATACCTGTGCGCTCGCTGACAGAGGTCTCGGCACCCGGCACGCTCCCCAGAATTGGGCGGAGGGGGAAGCTGTAGCGC
>NW_009601608.1:0-235 GCF_000690535.1 Cariama cristata | reverse complement strand
GAGTTCCGGGTGACCGTCCCCGAGTCTCTCCGCACCTCTGTCACTCGCAGGCTGGTGACATGGCCCAGGGCAGCTGCCGAGGAGGAAGAAGAAAGGGTGTCCCGGCCCCAGGGGGTAGCCCTCACCCTGCTCCTGGCTCCCCACCCATCACCCTCCCCAGCCCAAGGTTGGGACAGCCCAGTACCCAAGTGCCCCTCTGGGCTCCAGTGCCACACTGGGGGTCTGATGCCCCCTT
>NW_009601607.1:369-586 GCF_000690535.1 Cariama cristata | reverse complement strand
CCCTGGCCGTGCCCGTGCGGCATCGCACTGGCCTGCAGCTGTGCCCCTGCATCCCGGTGTCCTTACACCCCAGTGTGCCAGCATCCCCGCTTACCTCCATCTCCCTGCATCCTGCTGTCCCAATATGCCGCACCCCAGCACCCCTCCACCCCTCCATCCCCACATCCCCATACTCCACCATCCCAGCACCCCGCATTCCGGCACCCCTCCGTCCCAG
>NW_009601607.1:0-222 GCF_000690535.1 Cariama cristata | reverse complement strand
CCCCGCACCCCGCCACCCCCCACGCCACGCGGTGCAAAGCCGTCTCTACCGAGCACCCGCTCCCCAGAAACAAATTGTGTTTTGTCAGCCTCATGAAGATGGAGCTGGAACAGCGCGGAGAGACACACTCGCTTAGGAGTCAAGTTAAATGTTTTAATGTTAAATGTGCCATTTTATTATCATTAGATCGCTCCCACTTAATGAAAGCGCATTAGCGCAGCG
>NW_009601606.1:8320-12833 GCF_000690535.1 Cariama cristata | reverse complement strand
TTCCCCGAGGGGCTCTCGGAAGTGCCCCTGGTCCGTCAGGAGTTTTGGGAGCCAGTGCTTAGCTGCGAGGCGGGGGTCAGCCCGCTGGCTTGCTCTTGCTCCTGCCGGGGAGGTGCCGGTCTTGCTGGGGAAGGCACGGCACCGACCCTCGCCTGCATCAAGGAGTAGAAAATCGAAGTGAAAATGACACTAAGCTGTTCCATGTGACGGGTACTTTGCCTTCCTTTCTTCTGCATTTCCCTCGGCGGCGTTGTTCTTACACTATTTCTTAAAACTTCCAGTTAATTGACCTGCCTTTTTTTTTTTCTTTTTTTCTCTTTAAGTGACCGAAAGAAAGGGAAATACCATCCCTCCAGTACACTCATTTCCCAGTTTACCTTCTAGATGGCCCCTGAAAGTGGCTGGTACGAGTTAAAGAAAAAATTGCAACGTGTTCCTCATTGTGTAACAACTGTTTTGGATCAAAATTGTTCTTTGGCTTTCCTGTGTGGAAAATAACAAGTCCTGCAGTCTGGTGTTTTGGTTTTGTTGTTTGGTTTTGTGTTTTGGTTTTTTTTTCCCTGGAGGGCGGGTGCCTTTGATTACCAAAGTGCTATTTGGAAGGATTCTGTTATTTTTCTCATGTTCTTGTCACTTAAATACAGCTCATGTATGTCTTGGGTATTTGTAGGAAAAAGTAGTTTCTGTGTTAGCAAGAGAAACCTGTCTGGTGTCGGGAATCTTTTCCTACCAGAGAGATTACAGATGGCAGTACAAGACATGACCTTCTACTGCATTCTTTAAGAAATTATGATTTTGGTAAAGGTATGCTTGCTATGTCTGACATGCGGACAATGCCAGTTAGCTTGGCAAAGTTACTTACTTTTGAAAGTCACGGAGTTTACGGATGACAGCATAGTCACGAGCTGCCTCACAAATACTGCTGTTTCATAAAGAGATGAATAGAATATTTCACTTTGTGATGCATTTGCTACTTCAAGTTGCCAACACTGTGATTTCCAAGTCACGGTGAACACAGGTAGTATGAAGCTGTCTTAAGTCCGTAGGCTTGATCTATACGGTGGAGTTCTGTGAGCACGGTTATGTCTGAGCAGTTCACAATTTTGCTAGTGGTGCTATTGCTCTGTGTGCTGTTGGTATAAGGGCGCTTACAACGGTGTTTAGAGCACAGGCCAGTTCTTGGACACTGCGTATTCCCTTTTGTGTTGGTCAGACGACATCCCCGCGGGGAAAGTTTGCCAGTTTGGCTTCGGCAGTAAAGAGCAGCTTGTGACGGCGTTGGTGAGGTCCGGGTAGGTAAGTTGCTCGCAGTGCAGGAAGGAGGAGAGAAGTGGCCGGTGTGACACAGTAGGGCAGGGGCAGATGTGGGAAGGGAAGGCCCTGCGTCTCCTCCTCCGTCCTCAGGCTCTACCCCCCCGGCTCAAGCTGCCTTCTTATTTTGCCATCCGAACTCCCTTCAAGTAAGTTTCCATAGGGGTAAATACAGAAAAATTCAGCTATGTAGTGGCATCATGACAGCTGAAGGTTTTCATCTGCCAGTACTGCTGTAATTCAGCTTTAAGATATCCTAGCAATATAGTAGATATTGACTGGATTTCACCAATTCAAAAGCATATCCTCTGTTTCAGTGTTTCCCATATTAGATTATTTTGATCTAGTCCCACACAACCTTGTTACTAACAGTTAATTCTGATATTCCTCCCAAACTGAGCACATTGTATTAATTCCCCAGTCATGACCAGCCATATGAGCAAAAACTATCAAGAGTGAAATTAAAATTAGATTAAGGTTTGTAGTTTAAATAATCTGTAGCACGTTATCTCTAATGCAGTACACAGATGAGTTCTTAAACATGTACAGACGTGAAAGTGGGTCAAAACATTCTTACTTTGACCAAAAAAAAATCTTGCTTTGACAAAAAGCAATGAAATTTCCGTACAAGTATTCTGTGTCATATACTGCCTTCTTGTTCAGCACCAGTTTTAACAGCTTATGTGCTTTTAAGAGTTACTAACATACTTAGAACATGTATGTGTGGGAAACACATACCTCTACAAACTACGTGTGAATTTAAACTAATTTTATTCTTGAATAGAAGCCCGTGTACAAGCCTGGCTTCCTGTGGAGGCTGCATCCGTTCGGTTGAACTATACTCTGTGGGTGTGTATTTCTGTACAAAAATAGATGGTAAATTGTTGTTCCATGCTCAAGCCCTCATTAGGTGTGGGAGAAGTTCATTTTCGGGGTCGGTGACATTGGCTGTTGGAACGATTTTATGTGAAGGTATTTTCTATCACCTCTCCTTCTTTTAATCCCCTTCCCCTGTCTCTCTCCGCAGAACATCGGCAAAGCTCTGCAGAAGGGATGCCGCTACTTGGTGGTCGGCCTGCAAGGATTAGCGACGGCCTATTCGGCTCCCTTTGGCGTGGCAGCTCAGGTGGCATCCTTCACCCGCTAGCGCAGCTCCATGCGCCCCACCGGGCAGGACGTGAGGCCATTGCTGCGTTCTTAGGATTAAATCGGAGACCCACATCTGAGAAAGCTCTTGGACAAACAGTCCCAGCACCAAGCCCCTCTGCCAGCCCCCTCCCCAGGACTGAGTACTCTTCTCTGCAAAAACTTCCAGCGCTTTATAAAATCAGATCACATCAAAGAAATGCAAGGATGAGGAAATAATCTTCGACTAATTGAGCTGAAGTTTGTTCTCAGACTTGAGTTGGTTTTCTAGAGCTTTGTGCTATGCGTGGAAGGGAGCCAAGGACAGATGGAAAAGCAAGTAGGTGAGGGAGAGAGAAATGAAGGAAAATAGAGGATGGGGGGGTCAGCTGGGAAGGTGGAAATCTGAATCTGGCTAGTGAGAGGAATTGTCAAAGCAGTGGAGGAAACGGATAATGAGGGATCAGGAAAAAGTAGTCTTTGGTTTTCTGAGATCTGTTTGTGGGGTTTTTTTCTCCCCTGAGAGGGTTAAGATTATGAGTATACTTGGATATAAATGGACTATAGTCTGAGACATGGCAAGCTTTGCTACATCACGGTTGTACATTTCAAACACTGGACATAATGAGCCTTTAAGTCTTAAGACTGATGTAAAAATCCAGAAAGAAAATGAGGTGTGTTTGTCTTCTGATTTTGGGGCATTAAAGGTTCACTGTGATTAATATTTTCAACTATTCCTCTGCTGCTGTGAAATCTGCATATATTTTTTTACTGAGAATGGAGTTCATATCTGACATACCTGATTCTGGAAGCTGGGGCATAAGAACACCCAGTTCTGTGGTGTTCATTTTTAAATGGATTACCAGCTGCACCTGAAAAAACCTACATACAGTGTTTGGTATAAAAATGTACAATCGTTTTGTATAAGACTGAGGCCAAATAACCTGCCAGCTCCATCTTCATTTCTGTATGTGGAAGTTGTAGCTAGGGGATGTCAACATCGGATGGCTCAGCTCAGTGGTGTGGATGGAGCAGCTTCTGTGTCACACCTCCAGGGATATAAATCGTGTCTTGATGAGGAACAAGGGGCTTTATGGGCCTTCAAAATTCAGTGGGGTTTGGGGTTTTTTTTTCTATCAGTCTTTTGTGGTAGCAGTAAATGATTTCCCTGCTAGCACTTTCTCTGTATTATAGATCTTTCTAGTTTTGATAGTATTTTTGTAATCAAGGAGTTGACTTCTGTTAAAAATGTTGTTCATTTGCTTTCTTTGCCTTTTTTGAATGAAGGAGTTTGCATGTCTTAGCAAACCACATTGTATTTCTTTTAAATGTAGCAAATGAAACAAAGGTGGATTTTTTTAATGCTCTGTTCTAACTGGACCGTGATCCTTGCCATGTGTTTACCTACACATGTAAGTAAGTGCACAAAGGAGGAGTTTCTCCGCGGTGGCCCAAGCAGTGAGAGGAAGCTGCGGTGTAAACTTCCCTGTGTTGTTCTGCCTGTGGCCTCAGCGCTCTTCCAGAAGGACATGGTTGTAGCCCAGACTGAGTGGAAATGCTCAGGAAAGGCAACGTGTCAAGATGAGGCTGCAGTGGATCTAAGGTCGCACAACCAGGGGTAGGAACAGCCACAAAGGGATTTCGCTCATTGATTTCATGCCTTGAGTTGTTCTCTTGAGCTTCCTGGTGGGGACAGACCTGTCTCTCCCTTCTGCCCCACCAGCATGCCGGGGGTATTGATAACTGCTCTGTCTTTTGCAGTGAGAACAGGGCTGTCCTGACACCCACATGCCACACCAGCCCACATATTTTGGGATTAACTTCAAATTTTGTTACACCACTCTTATGTTTTACAGTGATTTTACAGTGTGAATCATTGGAGCTTTTTTTTAAATGACTAAAGCAATGCAGAGGAGATTTGTGTCTCCACTGTTCTGTGTGAAATGAGCGTCCATCTATTTGTCCCTGTGCCCTCTGAATAGAAACGCTGCTCCCTCATTGCAACACCCAGGGTCCAACCCATTCAGTGCAGGGACTTTCCACAAAGGTAAACATGAACTTTAGCTCGTGAACCGCT
>NW_009601606.1:2443-8289 GCF_000690535.1 Cariama cristata | reverse complement strand
AATGGTTACCACTGACATTTGCCTGCTGACCTATGGTCTCTGCTTGCCTGGTGCAACTTCAAGGGAGTAACCTGGTTGCCATCCATACAGAACCTGAATGACATGTAAAGGGTGTTTCTGTGTGAGCCTGAGAAAAGAAAAACTTGATGCATATTGGTGAGTCAGCTTCTGTTGAATGGGGTTTCTAAAATAGACCAAAAACAAAGAAAGAATGAGGAGAGAGAAATAAAAAGTAAGCAGGTAACCTATGCTGTTGCTGTAAAACAGCTGGTGATTCATGCCAGCCTATTTTCCTTCCTCAAAATGAACCGATGGTTCTCGCTGAGGCTACCACTTGATGCTGCCCACCAGTTCGCCTTGAGCAGTAATTCACTCCTCAGCTGGTGAAGTGAATTTGTGAGGCCAAGCCTTGGCCTGAGGGTTTGCTACTCTCTTCACCAGCCCAGCTTACACAGCAGTGTCTAGAAAATCTGTATCTGGGGGCTGAGGTTCATTTTTCAGCAGGGTGGATAGCAGAGGGCTGTAGTTAGTGTCAATTCTGGCAGCATCCCTGCTGTGCCAGGTCTGGCTTAGCTACAGTGCAACCAGGTGGGACAGGGCAGACCCGGCAGCATGGCTGCTAAATGTTGTCTCAGTGGCACAAGAGATGAGGAAATATTCCCCGACTCGGCATCAGATGCCGGTCATCCTGCTCAGCCAACAAGAAATGGCAACCTCTATCTGAAGCAGAGCTGTTGTGCTGGAAGTCTGCAAGTGGCTCGGAGGAAAGTGAGATGTCGGAGATGGTGAGAAGGCTGGGCTCCCCAGGCCAGCCCTGACAGCGTGCCAAGGCAGGACAGCAGCCCAGGATTAACCCTCAGCTTCTGCACAGGCTTTACCTGCTCTTGGCAAGGCTGGCCTTGGAGGAGCCACCCCAGCAGGGACAGCTTTCAACCCATGGGCGCAGGCAGGCTCTTTTATTAAAACGAGCTTATCTGCAGCTTATCTTTTGTTCCTTTTGAGGAACAAACCAGACGTTTGACCCTCTCATAGACAAAGATGGGATGTGGTGGATATTACAGTACAGTGGGTACACAGGGAAGATTTGATTGAATGTTTGAGCTGGTCAAAATACATTCCTCCCTTCAGGCACTTGCTTGGCACCTCTAGCCATCGCTTCACCTCGCACGTTTTTCTTTTCAGTGGGGTGCTACTGTGCTATCTGGTTCCCTTCAGATTTCTACCAGCTTCTCGCTATGTTTTATAACAAACAGCAGGATAATTAAGTTCAGGAAGCTGAATATGTGCCAGAGTGGCAAGAAGAAGTCAACTTGTCCAAGCTTCCCTCAGGAATGAACTCCACTAACCTGACAGCCTGGCAAGTCACTTTTAAATTAAATCCCTGGGTATTCCTAGTGATTGTTCAATGAGTCACAGAGCAGAATAAAGCTTATTTCTGCTGGTTTTGCCAGAGAATTTAATTACTACTCTGGCTTACCGTAGGCTCTGAGGAAATGGCAGAGGACTCGCAGCTATTGTCCTTTGTCCTGCAACATTAGCAGCAAGGAAGGACTCCTGCACAGCTTGCTTTTGAAGGGCTGTAACGGAGGAGAGGCATACCACACCGCACCACGTCACTTCGGCACTTCCAGGGCTTTGCCAGTCCCAGGCCAAGGCTCGCTTCAGGGATGAATGACCTTTCTGTTCTCTGCCAGTCTCTAAGACTGGCAAGGGGTTTTTTTTGGGGTGCTTTAAAACCAGTTCTTTTTTTTTTTTTTTTTTTTTTGTATCCTGAGTCCCATATTATCTAGGCACTGGCCTCCTCTGAGACAAAACTGCTCCTAAAATGTGTACCAAGTTGCTGCAGTTACCTGCACAGAGTGTGCTCTGGAAATCCTTTTCCTTCAAGGAGCAGTAGAGAGCCTAAAGAGCTTGTAGATTAATGGAGATAATTAAATTAAAAGAAAGTAAAGGAATAAAATTCTCCCCTTCCTTCTCCTTGTAGGAAGGCTATCAGGCTGCCAGGCGTGTTTTGGGGTGAAGTCTAGCCTGAGCTCAGAGAGGGCAGTGCTCCTTCCTGAATCCTGCCTCGCCTGCCAGGAGAGGCTCAGGGCTCTGGGCTTGTCCAGCTGGAGGAGGGAAGGCTTAGGAGGGACCCGACAGCAGCTTTTCAGTACCTAAGAAGGGGCTCCCAACAAGATGGAGCCAGGCTCTTTACTGAGGTCCACAGCCAGACAGCAAGAGGCCATGGCCATAAATTGAAACTGGGAAGTTTCCAGCCAGATAGAAGGGAGGGAAATCCACTAATATAATTAAGCATGAGAAGAGGTTACTTCAGGAGTTTGGGGACTGTCTGTCCCTGGAGGCTCTCAAGGCATGACTGTACAAAGTGGAGAGCAACGCGGTGCGAGTTCAGTGTTGACCCTGCTGTGAGCAGGAGGCTGGAGGAGAGACCGTCCAGCCTGGGTGACTCGCTGAGGCTACGAGTGGGATCCTGCCATGATAAGCACAAAGCTTCTATTTACCTACGGTATGCACATGTAAAAGACTGATATCCTCACCCTTGCCAAAAGCACAGATGCTGAGAAAAAAGCTTTGCTTCTAGTAACAAGGAGTGACTTGCAAAGCCGGCAGTGCAAACTGCCTGAGGAGCAGTTTGGCTCCCAGCAAAGTCTCCGCTGCACTGCACTAAGCCAGCGGTAAGGCCATCGTCCTTTAGTGCCATCTCCTGGGAAAAAATCAGATTCCCAGCCTTGTCAGCCTGCCTCGTTGATCAGCCTCATCTCCTGCAGGGATTTCCTGCCCTCCCCTACGCTGGCCTCCTGCTTTGTCCAGACCCATCTTCAGGATGTTGGGTCCCAGCAGCGTAATGTGTGTCTCCGTGTACCAGTGTTTTCTATCCAGTTGAATCCTGAGCCTCCTGTATGCAAGTGTTTCAAATGTAAAGCCATAGGAACATTGTTCTTGTGTTGGTTTTTTTTTCCATCAACACCTAAAAATGCATTACACTTTGCCCTGAGGTTCTTGCTGTGCCTTAAAAACGTTCATTAAGGATGCTTCACTGGAGGGAAGGGATGAGGCACAGCCAATTCTTGTTTCTAAATCTCATCCCCCGCTGGCGAGATCACAACTGCTTAAGATAGGATGTGTAATTTCGAATGCAGGAGGAATGGAGGTCAGCAGACTGGAATGACCTCCCCCAGGAGCTGCCTTGGACCCCAGCTCCGGCACGCCGTGTGTACTTGCCTCCTCGTGCTTTCTATATTCCCCTATTTCTGCTGCCCACAAAGGAATCCTTGCTCCTTCCTTTCCTGGGACAGTACACTAGCATCAGATTGCTTTTTTAGGGTGGGGACTTTCCTGTCCTTGATGAATCCCATCCTCCCCCGTGATGGCTGCTAAACCATAGCTGCAGAAGTGTGTGAGTCCTTGTGCTGCAGAATAAATGCAGTGCTCCCCAGTAAAGCCCCTCCGTTGGTCCCTACCTGCTCTCCCAGATGACATGCAGCTCTACCCTGACTATTCAGACTCCTAACGCTGCCTGACAGATATTATATTCACCTGGAGAACTGCATTTACAGAACATGGGGAGAACTTGTAATGTCATTAGCCTGTGTTAGTTAATACCAGGCTGAATTTTTGCCTGGAATCAATCATTTCTGTATTGTCCTGGTGAATTTAGAGAGACTGAAGTTTAGCATTTGACTGGAGGAAAAAGCCAATTTTCAATTCATCTTCCTATATGACTGGACAGTGAACGAAGTAGCCTGCCAACATGCCTGGCTTTTATGTATTTATGATTCTCTGTGTAGGAAAAGCCTGACCAAAAAAAGACCCCTTTATCTCATTGCTCTGGCTCCATTAAAAGGCATCTATCATTAATGACTCTATTTTTAATTCTACCATCACCAATTATTTGCCTGAGATTTTTCTGTGCATTAATTTCATGGAGCTCATTTCTAGTGCATGACTCACTGAACCGTGATTTCCGTGAAGATTTTAAGAGGAAAGAGCAATGCTTTTATCCTCCCCTGCTCTCTATGAAGGAATCTTTTGAATTTATTGTTTGTTCTAAGTTTGGAAGAAGGATATAATTTGTGTGTGTGTGTAATATAATTTTTATCACATCTTGTTGAAAACAGCGTAGGATTTCATGACTATATACTCAGCTGTGTCATCCCCTCATCCCTGCCTTTTGGTGAATTAGCAGTCACTGGAAAAAAAACTGGCATACCCCTGGTGTGGGCATTTAACCTTATTCCATCACTGAGACAAGACCAGCCCACATTTAGCTCCGTCCTAACACCCTGTCACCTAATCTAGGCAAGCATTTTGCTGTCTTTGTCACCGGGATTTTTTTTGTAATGTCCATCCAATCTCCCCCTCAGGGCGGTATTTTATGTCTTTCCAAAGTACAGCACTCTGCACACATTGAAGACCTACAAGAGCCCCAGTCACTCGTCTGTTTTTTATTGGAAACAAGTGAAATTCTTCAACTCTTTCCTCATCATTCATCTTACACCTCTGATTGAGCCAATGCTACAAGAGAGTCTAGGTTTGCCTCTAGAAGAATTATCTCCAATTGCCCACTGCATCTGAAGGCAGATATGTCATTACTTTTGCAATAAAATTTTTTCCATCTGAAGATTTGTCATGCAGATGCTTTTGAGCTGACACCATGCTTTTTCAAGATACACCAGCATCACCTGCTTTCAAGACCAAGAAAGCCCAGCCCCAGTTTGCTGTGGGACTGACACTGTGAATCCTTCATCCGATCAGACCCATTTTAAAGATCCTGAGGCAAGAACCTGGTGTGGAGAATTTCAGCACAGCTGTGGTGAAGTTTGATGAAGTTATAAGCAATTGAAAACACAGTCATTTCCTTTTAAGTGCAGGTTTACCGTGCCTAATCTGGCTATGGGAAATACAATTCTGTCGCACATGAGGTTGTGTTTGGATTATAACAAAAAAGCAGTACCTACATGTTGTCTGGGTGGCTCTATTCACGTTGCTTTAGAGCAGAAGGAGTTGGTGGCTCCTAGGTAAGCACAGGTGTGCCTGGGGTGGAGGATTAACCAAACCAGCTTGTCAAGCTATTTACGGGAGGCTTTTTGAGAGGTGCCTGGCATATGGGTGAAGGGGGCTTTCCTCAAAGGCTGTGCTACAGTCTTGGGCCTGAAGCATTAAGCCACAACCATACTCTCTGCAGCTATTTCTAATTTTATGTTCCTCGTATCACAGCAGAAGAGGTGAGATTATGCAGATGCTGCTGCCTTCTGTTATTCCTCTTTGAGCTCCTTCACACCATAGTCTCCAAGAAGAGTCAGGGCTGGTCCGAACAAAATCTCCTTAGGCTCCAGGCTGGTAGATTTAGGGAATGAAAGTTTAAGGTCCTTCTTGGATTTAGAAATAATTTTTTCTCTAAATTAATATGCAATCATTAGCAAAGGTGAGTTATTTCTGAATTTAGTTAACAAGTCCTTCGAACTGAAAGACTCTGCTTTTGTATACTATTGTGCTGCCCCTAATGTGTAACTAGGGAGGAGCTGTAGCTATTCATGCCACCAGCATGCTATATAGATCCATACTTCTCCAAATTCTCATGCTGGTAAAGTACATATACACTCCAGACCTATTTCCTCTGGCACCCAGAAGAAGGGAGCAAGCAGTAAATCACCCAAATTTTTTTCCTCTTAATCCAAATCCTATCATTTTGATGCCTCATAGCCTGAAGTTCAGAGAGCAAAAGCTTTCTACATTTTGTGATTTGCACAGTGGAGAATACTACCAATGCTTGAGAAATCACAGGAGACTGACTTATTTTTACCTTAAGCTTGTGAAAATAAGCATCAACATTCATCAGGAAT
>NW_009601606.1:582-2430 GCF_000690535.1 Cariama cristata | reverse complement strand
TTTTAAAAAACTTGTGGTTAGCCTAAACATTTTTTTTTAAATTTCTTGCATTTGATGCATTGCTTTTATTGTTAGATTCTAAAACCAGTTTGTGTTTTTGTGGTCTTATCCCTTTAGTACTTAGGCAAGCACTGCTTATCAGACTGTGCTTACTAATTATAGAGTCATTGCAGATTTGTTGAACATTTGCTAATACGTTAGATGCCTGGTTCCCCTTATGGCATCTTTCTGCTCCTGTGGGTGCAGTTGCAGTTTAAAGATCTCTGTGTGAATTCAACTAAATTACAAAATACTAACTCCATGTTAAATGAGAAGATTAACAGTTATCAAAGAGTGCGCAAGGGCTCTCAGTCTGCTCAGCAGGGCTGGTTCTCCTCATGTCTGTGGCACAGTCATAAAAGTCATCACAAGGAATTATTTTTGACTCAGTGGGTCAACAATCTGAAGGTGGTGGGGGAGGTCTGGTCAAACCAGACCAAGCATTTTAGCACCTATGCTTCACCTGGTGCAATGGCGGGGTCCCAGGCGTACAGAGGACAGGCTGTCTCACCGTTCTGAGTGGTCACAGCCCATCTGTGCTGCAGCGGGATGGCATGTGCTGGATTCAGGCTTGCTGCCAGGCAGCTGCCATGGCTGGCAGAAGCAATGGAGCAAGGAAAGCCCAAGTGTGAGGAGATCGGCCCTGCCGGAGATACCCCTCAAGTCCTCCCTGCATCAGTCCCATCTCAAGCACACCAGTTCTGCCTCGTTGCGGACTGGCCGTTTAGGGTTGCAAGCAGGAGTAGGAGGGGAGGGCTGTACTGGTGAATGGAGAAGGAAATCGGCAGTGTTTGGCACAACTCTGCATCCTCCTAGGGGGCTTACAGGGACCCATGATCTTCAGGCCAGATAGTGCAACTGAGCAGGATGGAAAGGAAGCAACTTTCAGAAGATCCCTAAGCCACAGACACAAGACAGGTTAACTTAGCTCTTAAAAAATCACAATTTGCCCAGTAAAGTAGCATAAGAAGGGGTTTCAAATGATGTGGAAGGTGAGCAGGTGGCAGACTATCTCTGCATGTGCTTCCCACGCAGTCCAACAGCAGCACAAGGCTCTGCTGATCAATAGTTAATCTCCAGAATGAACTGAGTTCGTTCCAGAGGCAACTTCAAAATAAAGACAAGTCCTGTTTATCCTTAGTGTTGTGGCCTACTTGTAGAAGGAGAAAGGTCTCAAAACCCATGACTGGCATTAGGGCACGACTTAAACAGCAAAGCAGTGAACAAGAGGGCAAAGGGATTGCCCTCCCTCCTGCCTTTTATGTTATCAGAGATCTTCACCCCAAAATCAGTCAGTAAAATGAGAATAACAGGGAGCAACTACCCAAGATAGACAGGAGACCACTCAAGTAATACTGAGCATCCTGATGAGGAATGTACATGTTACTCCTTTCTGCACCACAGCTGGTCAGGTAGATCACAGTGTCACAGCACTGCTGCCTGCCCAGCACGCCCCCATCTGAAAGAAACAGGCAAAGACATCTGCAACAAAATCAGCTTTATTTCCCTTCTCTGCTACAGCAACGACTGTGCCCCTGTGCTCAGGCAGAAGATGTCTGTCTCTTTGGCACTACTTGCTTCCTGCTTTCATGTCCACAATCAGATCATGGACCTTTTGGTTGAGGGCTCCTCCGTGGACTCTCTTCTTACCCATGAGGAAGATCAGGGCTTTGGGGGTCTTGCCAGTACAGATGGATCTGCTGTCACTGCCTTTGCTTCTGACATCCATCATGTTGTCTTCATCCACCAGCAGGTTGTCACAAATCACACTGCACTTTTTGCCAGCTATAGTGATTCCCGTGAGCAGAA
>NW_009601606.1:0-551 GCF_000690535.1 Cariama cristata | reverse complement strand
TCCTGGCCTGTGATCAAGCTTACTTCTTGAGGCGAGATGGCGGCGAGAAGCCCTCCTGGCTTGGCCACCCACACACACGATAGCCACATCTTTGACGTTCCTGTCTGCCAGGGTGCTGTTGATGTAGCACTTCCAGTAATCCATCATGGCCGGGCTGCCTGACTCTCTCAGAAATGTCCAACGCTGAGCTTCCCTGTCTTCTGCCTGCTGGGACTTTGGTCCTGGCGTACTGATCCTAAAAATTTCAATTTGTGAGTTTGGCCTTCAGATCCCTGCAGGCCTGAACGAGAGAGCTGAGGGAAACCAACAGCCAAGGCTCTTGTTTTGCCAGTGAGGAGCGACCTGCGACGACAGCGGTGTTTGCCACTCCAGCCTATTCTATGTCGTCGTATTTGCCTCGCATCCTGGCGTCCCACAAAGTGACTTCCCCACGACTCTGCCGACGACAGGGAAGCTCTTGGAGGCAGTCTCACAAGTTTGGTACCAGGTGGCTTGTGCAGGCAGACACCCCAGGGTGGCCAAACGGCACAGGACCCCCCACCCCAACCTCA
>NW_009601605.1:417-5847 GCF_000690535.1 Cariama cristata | reverse complement strand
TCCCCACACCAGCATGGCCACGCTGGCGTGAGCTAACGGAGAGCACAGCCGGTCACTGGGCTGCCCGCCCGCTCCTCCCGAGGGGGTGCACCCTCCACAGCGGGATCAGCACCACAAGGGACGGCAGCCCTGCTCCCTGCACAGCCATTGTTACACTTGCACCATGTTGACTATGCGAAAGCAAAAAGCTCAGATTATATTTGGGGAAGCACTGGAACAGGTTGCCCAGAGAGGTGGTGGAAGCCCCATCCCCGGAGGCATTCAAGGTCAGGCTGGATGGGGCTCTGAGCAACCTTATCTAGTTGGAGAAGTGGCACCGCAGGGGGGTTGGACTAGATGACCTCTAAAGGTCTCTTCCAGCCCAAATGATTCTATGATTCTATGATCCTGCTGTGAAAAAAACTGCTGTAACTGTTCAAAAGCAGGTAAAAAAGATTCAGGGAAGAATCAGACATACTTATGGACACCAGTCCATGACATAAGTCATCAGTCATGCCCATGATGTGGGGCAACGCTCATCCCCAGGTCCACAGCTGGAATCAATCGCTGACCATTAAGACATCAGGATGGGACCCCACATAGAGGCTCATTATCTCTTATTTGCTCACTGCCATTTCCACTTCTAATGCAGGCTGCCATGCCTGACAGTGACCTGGGTGTGACTGCAGTCCAGCGCTCGCCCTGAGTGTCTAGAAAGCAGACAACGCAAGCATCGGTCCCAGACTCACTTCTCTGCATCTGCCCTGGGCTGCCTGGTCCTGGTGATGAGCCGCTGAGGGACCCTGGGCTGCTTCAGCTCTCGGGAGCCGTCCTAGTGCTGGGAGCAGGAGCGACAAACGAGTCGCCCAAGGGGGTACCACGGGCAGGGAGATCCAGTGCCAATCAGACGTACGGCAGGCAGGGGATCGCCTGCCTGAAGAAGAGAGCGTGATTCAGCTCTGCAATTTGTACTGAGCACAGGGATGTACAAGGACCCTTTCCAGACAGAGCCGTCCCCCCCTCCCCAAAACGGGGAATACAGCTGTTTGCTACTGAAACATCCGACTGGCTACAGCAGGACCAAGCTGCGAACCTCTCGGTGCATGCTGCCTCCGCACAACAGCAGTGCCTGGCTCCCGCGGACACGGAGCATGGCACTGCTGGCACAGATGCTGCCCGCAGCCCCTCCGGACCCGCAGCACGCACAGCCTGGCCTCCCCAGGAGGTGCTGATGCAGGGCGACCCATGAGGATGACAGAACGGACCCAGCCTTTGGAAGCCTGATTTTGCCGTTGCATCACTTTTCTAATACAGTAGATTGCATACAAAATAAATACAAGGAAAGTTTTTGAAAAGCCAGCCAAAAAGCCCAAAACAATACCCCATGTGGAAGATGCTGCACGGGACCACTCAGACTCAGTGTGAGCCTGGGAGCAGCGGGCTCTTGCCATCTCTGCCTGACAGCAGCGCTGAGCCAGTGGATGCTGCACCCATTTACTGACCAAAGGAGGACACAGGGACTTGGAAAGACTGGATTGAATCTGGAGACACAGAGGTCAGATCGCTTGTGTGACTGCAGATGGCAGATGCCCCTCTGCTCTGCCGTGCTCTCCTAACTCCTCGTATCATGTCCTCACTGCTCCCTCCCCACCGCCAGCCCAGCGCCGGCTAAGCAGCCCGCTGCCACGTGTCCCAGCAGCGGCAGCACCGCGGATCACCGGGGAGGTATTTTTCCTGCGCCTGCTTCTGGTGCCAGAGGCTTCTGGCAGCAGGAGGAACAACTGTGTGCAAGGTCTGTGCAGTGACAAATGAAGTTTGGTAACTGACACTTCACAGGCAAATGAAGTTCCATGTTGATAAATGCGAAGTAATGCACATCGTAGGAAAAAATTACATTACTCCAATACCTGTCAGGGCTCTAAATTAACTGTTTCAACCCAAGACAGGGCCTGGATATCACTGCAGATAGCACGAGATCTCTGCCCAGCACATCCCTGTGGTCAAGGACCAGGGCAGGGAATAACCGAAAATACTCGGATGCCCTTGTACACATCACATGGCACCACACTGCCGCTATGTGCAGCCTCGGCCGCTCCACCTTCCAAGGATACTGCCAAACAGGGAAGGACAGCAAGAGCGAGCACGTGTCTGAAAAAACCTCCCTAGGCAATGACAGAAAAACCGGGATGGCTCAAAGATTCACGGACTGGGCATCCAAGGAGGAGGGTGACGATCACCTGGTTTGCCCACCTGGATGCAGAGGGCAGGGAATTCTGCCAGGGGCCGGATCACACACGTCTTGTGGAAAAGTAGCCAATTTAATTTTAAGACTTTGAGTAGTGGTTAGTCCACATTACTGCTTCATAAAAGAGTTCCCACATTTAATTACCTTTTCCACCAAGAAACTGTATTTGATTTTGTGTAACTAGAGATCCCAGCCTCTGCACCTTCTCACACCCCCATCAGCTATGCTGAACAGCCTCGCAGGACTAGACTTCTTCTGTAAGTACTGAAAACAGCAGTCCTCCACTTCTCAGTCCTCACTCTGCTAAGCCGAATACCTTAACGCCCCCATCATAAATACATTCATCAGACTCAAGTCAGTTTTGAGACCTTCTTTGCAACTGTCTCCAGTATTTCCACGCTTTCTTGGAGTACTATTTACAGGATGGGACAAAGTAGTTTAGCACTCTCTTTCTTAATCTCACGTGTAGGTGCAAAGACATTCTACTCTGTGGTACCCCACTTTTCAGATATGTAAAGAATGCATATCTCTCTTTTTGCCAAAGCACTGGACTGAGAACTGCAAACCAAGCACTGATGTGGGGAAGGGCAGTAACGTCTCTGAAGAATCAACATATACAGATAGCTAGGAACGCGTCAGTTGTTTAACACGTTGTAAATACAGAGAATACTCCTTGCTTTCCATGAGACATGTATGAGACATGTATGTTATAGACTCAAATGATGCTCCAGACGCCCGAATCAACCACTGCAAAGGGGAAGTCTTTCTTAAACTCAGTGGTTTTCAGATGAAGGTAACTACAACAGAAAAGACTGAACAACAGAACTGCCGACCTCCTATGGAGATCATCACCACAACGTTTCCAAGGGAGAGAACTGGTTTGGAGCAAGACGCCAGGACAGCCGCAGCACACTCTGTTGGGTGCAGGCTAACAAACGTACGGGTTAAGATCTTCTGGCTTGTTTCACAGTAGCCATTAGTTTCAAACACTTCTACCTAAGCCCTCTGCCCCCGCCTTCAGCCATCTGAATTATACCTTTATTTTGGTTTACTACAAAAGCTTATTGAGTGCTGTGGGACAGGATGACCTAGGATAAAGTCAGATCTTAAAGACTGAGGATCACTTTGTCCACAGAGGCTAACCATAGATGCAGGCTTTGGAGAAGGTAGTTGCCAAGCTAATTGCTACCCGGACAAATCCGGATGGCTTTTGACAGCAAAAAGCACTTCCCTATGCCTTGCAGGCTCCCTGCCGAGCTTTAGGTCCCTCTTCAGAAACCGCAGAGACACCAAAATTTCTCAACAGAAAAACCATCAGTACTTTTAGCATAGGCAAAGCAACATATACATCTTCAGCTGGTTTCCTGAAGTGGATAAACTTTCCCAAAAGATCCTCAGCTTGAGGCAGATGGCCAGCACAGGTCTTTTAAAGGATGAAAGTTTGGCAAATTTACAAGCCAACAGAAACAGGCTCTTTCTTGTGGTAGCAAGTGTCTGCACACCTGAAGCATAGTTAAGTACGCCTTAACTATGTGGTGTGCACTCAGGTCTGCTAATACAGTTAGTAATTCTTGCTACCACTAATAGTATGTGCAGTGACGGGCATGATGGCAGTCCTGCTTCCACCGAAGGTGAGAAATCAAGGGCAGATCAAGAGGGGCTGGTTGCTCCTTTCTGCCTGAGCACAAGCCGTCTCGGATGAAGAACGCTCCAAGCCCCAGGTCCCTGGGAAGCCTCGGCAGGAGTCCCGGGTGCCCGGCGCTCTGAGCCGGCAGAGCTGCCCCCCAGGCAGAGACCTTTCCTACCTTCTGCTGCCGTGCTGGGGCCATCGGGCCGAGTCGTCCCTGTGCTCTTTTTCCTGCGATGCTTCTTCCTGTTCGCATGTGGTGATGGAGGCGGCTCCAGCTTCGGGCTGGCAGCACTGGAAATGTTCGGGCTGGAGCTGAGAGAGTCGGCAGTACCGTTAGCTGGGAACAAAGATAAAGAAAGTAATGTACAGCAAGGCAATGACAGTCTGCTCTTTCTAGAGGCAACCAAGTGTCCTGGAGACAGCCTCGGTGCTCCGCCGGGCTCAAAATGCACAGCCCCACGAGACAGGACAGCACCCGTGCTCAGCCCCATGGTGCAGGGCAGCTCCGACACCGGCCCCAGCTCGGGACTGGCAGCTCCTTGGGCAGGCTCAGGTCGGACATGCCCTGCACTGGGATTCATCCGGGACGATCACACAGGGACAGCGCTGGCATTTACATAGCTGGGACAAGCGCAGCAGCATCACCGGGGGCAGCCTGACGTGCCAACCCCTCAGCGCCCGTCCCCGTGCATATGGCTCAGGGGCAGTGTCCCCGTGGGGCGATGTGTGCGTTTTGGGAAGGGACAGTCCCAGGAGATGCTCTCGGCCCCCCCAGGTGCAGATCCAGGTCCCGGGATCTGCAGTGCTGCTGCAGAAGCATCGATCCCCCACGGCACCGCTCTGCCAGACGAGGTGACTGGGGTTGCCACACTTAGGAACCTAAGCATGATGGTCTCAATAGGCTTCCGATACGGAGCTGAAGAAGCTGCATCCCCAGCAGCAACGCACCAAATTTATCCTCAATCATACTGTTCCTTACAATTAATAGCAGAATTAGAAACAATCAGGGAGCTGCCTAATTACTGTCAATTAGAGCGCGCTAATCAAGCTCCGATCACACACACACACGCTGCCGCTGCACTCACCATTAAATGTCAAATTTCATTAGAGACCAGCAACAAAATCAAAAGCCTGACATTCAATTTCAGCAGCACACACAGCGCAGGCTTCCAATCAGCATAAAAATGCAGACTCCGGGGAAGGCAACGAGGCGCAGGAGCCCTCGCTGCACGGTTAACCCTCTCCGAAATACACTCCTGCCTCTCCGGTGTCCACCCACCACAGGCCACCCCGGCCTCTCTGGTGTCCCCCCACCACAGGGCACGTATGGCAGCTCCACTCCCAGCCCGCTCCTGTCCTGGGCAGCTCACCGTCCCCTTTGCAACAACCTAGGGGCTCCCATCGAGTCCTAACCTCCGATGTCCATGTTCCGTGGCACCTGAAATTAAGACAGCAATCACAGCCTCTAACGAGGGCAGCACCCTCCAGCAGCAGGGACTGCCTGTGACTTGGCAAGCCCTTCTCCCACCCCAGCCCAGCCTCCGCTCGCCGCTCGCAGCCCGCTTGGGTCAGACTC
>NW_009601605.1:0-322 GCF_000690535.1 Cariama cristata | reverse complement strand
GGTGTGCAGCCACTGTCCCCCTCACAAGGCTGGGAGAGGATGTGGCATGGGAGCTCTTCCAGCTCTGGTTTCTACTACCTTTGACACACACCAGTAGGGTGTTTCTGCTGCTATTTATCCGCAGGGAATAGCTCACCCTTGACAATTAAGAGAGATAAATCTAATAAAATCAGACTCCAGTTTTATAAATATAAATTACTGATATTGTTCAACAGGATTACGGTTAGAGCAGGTGTGAGGCACCTTCATCTCCCAGCCTGGATGTCGCGGGGGACCTGAACTTTCTCGTCTGAGGCTACACGTGGTGCATCCAGTCGACCTC
>NW_009601604.1:0-9247 GCF_000690535.1 Cariama cristata | reverse complement strand
AATGTATTATATTATATTTATATAGTTATGATGAATACAAATATTCAATATACTAAATGCAGTACATTCATTTATTGCAAAAACCTGAACATTAAATAAATCTTTGGAACCCAATATGTAAACTTGAATAAGGATGTAAGGTTCTCGAAGTCTACAACTGTTCTTGAAAATTTTGATCCCCATGTGATAAAATTAGCTTCTTATCTGTTTACTATTGCAGTACTTCTGCTTCCAAGATGTTATTGATCTGTAGAACTATAAGAAACATTATTGATATGGATTTCTATGGTAATAAATTTCTTCTATCCAGTATTATTTCACATCAAGATCTCTCCCTGTAGGTACAGTACAACTGTGCAATGAAATCTCCCAATTGTGTATTTTGACTTATGCACATATCAGGAGGTCTCAACTACCTTTTGAAACGTATCCATCTCTGGAATTATGCACAAAAGCAAAAATATTTAGTAAATACAAACACTTCTGCTACTTTTTTATTTTGTTTTATTTTGATAAAAGTAGTAGAAAACTGTTAAACAAGAATATTTTTAGTTAAATTTTCACTGATTTAGCTGAAATATATTTCAATATAGACACATTCCTCTCAAAACCATGCAATAATACTTGCATAGGTGATCAGTTTTCACACCCAATTCCCCATTAATCCCTGTGGCCAAGGAAGTGTAAGAATACACCTCAGAAGTCCATCTCAGGTAGTCAGATATAATTTTCCCACGTGTTGTTTTTACATTAGGAATAGCTTATCTATGAACAAAAACTCAGGCAAAATACTTACATTTATTCCAGCTTTATTACTCCTGACCAGTGCATTCAGAGTATTAAATAGTCTAGTTAGAGCTACCTATCTATTGAATACAACTAGCTGCATCTTGTGAAGGTTTCTGGGGTGAAGGAAGGAAGTGGGTTTTGGAATAATGAAAGGAAAAATTATTACCTGCATCCACAGGTATTTTCCTATTGGAAAAACAGCAAAAAGCTGAATGCAAGGAACAAAGCTGTAGAGAGAAGAGGTAAGATATCAAAAATATCATGTTGCATTGAACATTCCTCCAAGGATTGCAAGTCAATGTTGATTTTTTAAAAAAAATATTTCCAAGATTACCACAAGATTCTCCTGTTCACTTTGTGTGAAACCATATAATTTCAAAAAGCCAGATTGGTCACTGCTACAAATTGTGGGAGACCCCTGGAAGATCAAGAACCCTTCTCCAATGCCCTGCTGTGTGTCAGGGATAAGTTAGCTGACATTTGCTACCGGAGTGTGTTTTTTCCATACTATGATCTCGTGTTATCAATGCTAAAAATCAAATAGATCATGCAGCTCACTATAAAACCTACTGCATACTGAGTACCTTAAAACTTTTGTGTATTGATGAATGTGTAAGAATGGTTCAATATCTGGGTTTATCTCTTGTTGAGGTCTTGGAAACAGGATACATTATATTCTGATGGTTATTCTTATCTTTCTCCTGAGTTCTCTTTCACTGTTAAAAATAAAAAAAAAGAAGGAAGAAGTATTTATCAAAAGCAAAATATAAATCACATCTGCTACCTATTAGTTCAAGAAGGTTCTTTCCTGTTTCAGCTGACAGCTGTGACGACAATTGTTCGGTTTGATCCAAGATCTTCATCCTAGGTATTGTTATCATCAAAGGGGATCATGGTGTGCTGATGTATGCAACCTCACATTGGAAACTCTCCCTGTGGTGTTTTTTGGATTCAGACGGTTCTGCTAGAGTCTTCTGTTCACAACATAAACAGATTAGTTTTAATACTTTTAACCTAGAATTATTGACTGTTCCACTAACTTTAAGAATGCTAATAACCTTTTAGATTAGCACATGAAACTTCCTCTTTTCTGGAACGCAAAAGAAGTTGTCAATGAGCCAATGACTGCTGGCACTTAACCCTAATCATTAATCCATTGTGAAAGAAATACTCTGACTTGCTGAAGGAGCAAGATGCAAGTTTAAGTATGTAGCTTATATGTTCTTTGAATTGTATAAATGTGTACATTTATAACTTCATATGCTAGATGAGTGAGAATAATACATATTTTTCATTGTCTTGGTGCTCTTCAGATGGCAGGGGCACTCCACTATGCATCCATAATTCATCCCAGAGCTGACTCCCAGACATAAAGTATTGAGGAATACTATGGTGTTCATTATTATGGAACACTTTTTAAATGTTGACTTCATAATTGAAACACAAAAATTTCTCAGTACCAAATCTTGGTATTCTTATTCCCAATTAATATTATTTTGTTCCACCAGCAACCACAGAATTTCTGATGTACTATTTATGCTGTAGGGTACTATTTGCTATAAGTCAGTATTCACATTCTCCTTAGAATTTAGCAGAGATTTCTGTTAAGTTATACAGAAGAGACCAACGTAACTTTAAATGTGGTACACTTAGAGCATTTTCCAAATGTAAGATTATATGAAGTTCTTTCTAGTTTTCCAGCCTTAGCTAGAGGTGAACTGCATTTTTGCACTGGCAATAATGTTCTTCATAGAAAGGATTATATGGCTGCATAAATCTTTGTAAAAGCCCATTAGTGGTATTTTCAGGAATAATCTAAGTAGAAAAGCATCTGGAGTAAGAGGAAGCATTAGTCTAGTTATGTCTAAAAATTATTCTATTGATCACTAGCCAAAATTGAGCAACACAAAGATAATGCCACCACATATGGATAAGAAATATTTTTTTTTTCTTGGCAGGCTATCCAAGAGTTTGTGGAAATAAAGTCATTAATCTAATTTAATCTTGCTGGTGTCATATACATGCCAAAAAATGTTTTCACTTTTTTTATGGGGATAAGGAGCCAGAACAGTGGGATGTGTAATTCTAGACCATTGAATAATTCTTAACTAGTACATTGTGACAGAGATCTTTATGACAGAATTTAATATATAAATCTTATACTCAGGTAAAAAGTTGTAGGAACCTCACTTCAACAGTCTGGCAGGTTTGTACGATGAAGAGGGAAGAGGCCAGGAACTGTGTGATCTGTAGATGAAGGACATTATCTTTAGAATTTGTTCTCAATAAAAGTATCAACACCTGATTCAGAGGCATTGTTACCTCTTATCTGTTTGTGTCACCAGCAACAGACAGTCTGCCAGGACACTAAATAACTAAGGCGGCTGGACATTTTAAATAAATCAGTAAAAATGAAGATATTAAATAGTGTAGTAGCTATGTGTATAGAGATCCAATGTCTTTGCCAGTGGAATTTATTAGGCAGAATAAGGTCTCTTCCAGAGGAGATTCCTTTAGGAACTCCGATCTGAGGCAGTTTTCTATGGCTGTGGGAAAGGGATCCAAAAAATTCAATGAGGCTGAATCAGACTTAGAGATTCCTGGGCCACTGAGAGTCTTTCCTGCATAGTAAGACCACAGTAAGATTGTAGGAATGTTGATTTGAAAGCACCTCTGGAGTCTATCTAGTCCACACTCTGTGTCAGCGCAGGACTGTCTCCAATTCTAGACCAGCCAGCTATGGCTTTGTCTAGCTAAATGTTAAAGCCTCCAAGATCGGAGATCCACAGCCTTTCCAAGAAATCTCTTCTGGTTACAGCCTGCACTAACTTCCTAGGGAAGAATATCTTCTTACTGTCCAATCTCAGCTTCCCGAGATGCAATGTGGCTCTTGCTCCTTGTTGTACTGTCGAGCACAACTGAGAAGAGTCTGGCTGTCTCAGTTCTGAAGTAACCTTCAGGTAACCACAGGCTGCTGCTGAATCATATCCTAGACACAGCATTCCCAGACTAATCAAACCCGACTACCTCAGCTGCTCCTCGTAGGTCCTGCGCCCCAACCAGCACCGCAGCCTTCTCTCCACTTTCTCCACAGACCTGTGCAGGATGCAAAACTGGATTCAATATTCTTCAGGCAGCCTTACTAGCTCTGAGCAGAGAGAGATGATAACTTCACTGGATCTGCCAGTCCTGCTGCCTCTACTGTAGCTCAGTGTGAGGTTTTGCTTGTTTGTC
The DNA here is from genome assembly GCF_000690535.1 of Cariama cristata. Classification (NCBI taxonomy): domain Eukaryota; kingdom Metazoa; phylum Chordata; class Aves; order Cariamiformes; family Cariamidae; genus Cariama; species Cariama cristata. Next base: position 5,224 of record NW_009601604.1, on the reverse strand, counting down.
ATGGAAGTGTGTTGTCGAATACAAATTCAACCTGCATTCACTGTAATCCCCAGGTCTTCTCCAGAAAGGTTCCTGCCCTGCCAATCACTTCCCCACTTGTACTGGTTCCCTGAGTTGTTCTGCATTGTCTTTGTTTGAAGAGAGCACGAAGATATGAACAGCAATAACTGTACAAATGTTTGCCATTTACAAGGGAGAAACTTTTTCAGTCCTTTTAGAAGATGTGTGAATTATTTAATTCCACAGATTTCTAAAAAACCTAATAATTAATTTCCTGTGAATAGGAAAACCCAATTTGTCAGAGTCCAAGGCCATGGTTTTGACTGGAACAAAATACAGATTTTAGTTTAAGATAAGTATCAAAGATTCTTCTTCCTTTCATTTGTATGTGTTGCACTTTGGTAAAGTTAAGCCAGAGAACACTATTGTAACCCAGAAGAAAAAAATCAGCAACCAGCAACAGCAGTTGTAAACATTGTATTTCACTTAGTTATATGCTACTTGAAAGGTCTTCCCTTGTTTTGTGGTTTGGTTGGTTTTGTTTTTTTTTTTTTGTTTTTTTTTGTTTTTTGTTTTTTTTTTTTTTTTTTTTTGTTTGTTTTTTGTTTTGTTTTTGTTTTTTTTTTTTTTTTTCCTGACATGGTTTTAGGAGTATTCTTTTGAAGGCTGGTTCTTTTTCTTTCTTTTTATTTGTATGTTCCTTGGTGAAATATATTGGTTTTTACTGATTATATATAAACTAGAAGGGATATACACAACCATCTAATTTAATCAGCTCTAAATGTTGTTGTTCAGGCATTACAGGATATTACAGGCAGATTCATGGAAGTGTTCATATACTTGCTAAATTTGGACCTTGGAAATAGAGGTTAATTTAATGTCCTCCTTTACCTACTATGGGAAAGTCCCATTAAATTACATTCAACATTTCAATGACTGAATCATGAAACAGAGCTCACTAGAAATTGGTAGTAGAATACTGTAATTGTACGTACACGTGTGTACATACACACATGTACACACACACATGTACACACACACACGCATGCGTGCACTGAAAGATGGCTTGTGCCACTGGGTTGCTGCTTCCCTTTCCTTCTCCTTTCACCACTGCACTCTCCTAAAGACAAAGTTCAAGAGCTTTGCTCCTTGAAGTTAATTCCAAGTCAGAGAATAATGTGTTATAGCTATATTACAGTATAGTACTGTACTCAGCTTTGGCTCTCATTATTCAGCTTTCCATCTGCTCTTTTTTTTCTATGCTTTCTTCCTCACCATTAAGTGTAGTCTCTAGTAACCTGGTAACTGGAGAATTCAAAAAGGGATGTTGTGATTCTCTGTTGGGGTCCCAATAAAGTAGGCTCATTGTTCCTCAAGGACAGAATTTACATGTTACTTTATTGATGTACAATTTAAGAGCCTGGTTGGATGCCACTGGGCATCAATTACAATTCTTGCAAGGGCCTGGCATGAATTTACTCACGATTAATGAGATGTCAGCAAAGTTGAAAGAAATGTATTGATGTCCAATAGCAAAGTAATCAGACCCTCACAAGGCCAGGTAATATGAACATCTTTCAGAGAGGTTTCATCCATCTTAAATGCCATGAACAGATCCACTACACTTCACAAAACGAAAGAAGTGTGCAAGAAAGAAATACAATACTGGGAACTTCCAAATGCTAAATTAAATGCAAATATATAGAATCTGTGGAAGTAAAAGTGTAAGTTTTGAGGTATGTTTTTGTAGTTGTGTGTATATATATATATATATGCACATAGATATACACATATATATAAACTTGCATATAAAATTGTCAACTTTGAAAATTCTTTTTTCTCACTTTTTGTCTGGGCCAGGCAGAACGGAGGCTTTAATAGTCCAGGCTTTGGGCTTTGCACTCTTCTGTTTTAGGTTTTTCCTCTCTATGGCAGAACCTACTGCTGGGAGTTAAGTACATGGGTTTCATGGGGTATTTGCGAGGAAGGAAAGCAACAAAACAAGACAAAAACCATGAAAATTTGGACAGGAATTATTCCAAAATTTCAAATGCAAATAGGCTTCTGAAATACTACTTTTCTCCAGAGAATAAACCTGTGACTCTGGGCTCTAAAACTAGCTTTGCCATGTAAAAGTGGCAGAGTCTGTGTTCTGGAATCCATATCCAAATTATGTATAAACCTTTTACCTGAGAAAACTGAAAAGTTGTCAGATTGTAACCAATGAAGCACTGGTAATAGTACGCAACTTTATATTACAACCTAGGAGTGAGACTAGGTTTTTAACTCCTCTTCATCCCAAGAGGATCTGGATCCTCTCCCACTGTAATCTGCTCAGGGACATCTGTACACATTGTCCTGTGCCATGACTCTGAGGGACTAGAAAATTTAAGTCACTGGGCTTCTAACTTACTCCTAACTGTAAGAATGAGAATTGAACCCCTGGCATTCTTCCTATTGCAACTGTCTGACCAAAGTCAACTGAGAGAAATTATGCAAATTTTTAGAACCAGACAGTAGAAGCACGTGTTTGCTGCTACAATGAATACATTATCAGTTTGGAGGTATTACTACTGTTAAAATTTTGCAGGCAGAGAAACTTGAGCCAACTATTATCTGCTATGAGCAGATGAGAGAGATTCTAGATAAATTAATGGTTACAATTATTTTTTACTTTGTTATAATCACAGTCATATTCTTATAATTGAAACTCATTTCTCAGAGAGAGATTTTTATTTGCACTTAAGTGAGATGGTTGAAAAAGAAAGTGCCTTTGCTGAAAGAACTACTTAGAAACACTTATGAAGAAGAATACAGCTCTGTCCTGGAAGACTTTCTAAAAAAAGCTGAGGGAACAATAGCGCATAAGTAATTAGGTCCATCAAGCAACTTTCTTAATATAAGGGCCAGATATATTTAATATAACCTAATTTCACTGTGAGTAATGATGGTAATAGCAATATTAAATTGTGGACATTATTGAAGTGTTTACAAAAATGAGGGGCAGTTAGAAACCAAAGCAATATCTCTCCATTGGAATTGTTCAAATGCATCAAAAGTGCCCATTTGTTTAAAACAGAAATGAAGTAATCGTGCATGAAAAATTCCTGATGAACTACAGCTTTTATTTTCCTCCAATTAAAATGGAAATAAGGAAGAGGTTCTTTGCATATGCTGGAACATCAACTTAAAATTAGTTTCCCAAACTTCTTTAGCTGTTTGATACAATGATTGGTTTTAAAAAGCAAATATGTAATTGATTAGACTAGAGTATGTATTGCATTGTGGAGCATCGTGTAAAAATTCTTTGATATCTAGTATTCCTATAATGAAATTTTAACTAACTCTTACTGCTGCAGGGTAATAATGAGACTATGATAGTAAGTCTCAATAGGATTTTCCTAGCAAACGATTTTTGATGACATATTAAATTAAATGTCTTAAATAAGGATTTGATTGCTCTAAAATTAACATCGCTTTTTAATTTATAGTAACCTGGTATCAATTAAGATACATGCTTGACAATTTAGATACACATCTACTGTTGTATAGTGCAGTTAAAAAAATAAATGTTTTCATAAAGAATTGGTAATTGGTTGTATTTGGATAACAAATACAGAAAGATACAGTTTTTGAGATTAAGAAGATGAACTTGTAATGTTTGCTTTCAGAAATGTACATAGATCAAGATATTTCACACAATCACTTCAAAGATTTTAAAGCTGGTCAAGGAGCGAGAAACTCCAGAGAAAAGTAAAACATTTCATTTTTGGGGGGGGGGGGGGGAAATCAAATTATTTCTGCAGTCTTTGTTTCCCAAGTATTACAGATAACAAAATTGATGGTACATCAGCTGGGCTTTCTTTACTGTCATGGTCAGCGAAGGCCTGGCAGACCAGTGTTCAAAGACTTTTTCTTCATGGCCATCCCAAATTTGAGCTGAAAAAGGGAACAAATTCTTACTCTATGTAGGCTCCTGCAGTCTGGGTGAGCATTTACAAAACCCTCTTATGTTCAAAATGTACTGCACGTCTATTTATCTGACATCAAGCTGGCTATGACCATTGAAGGTGAGTGCAAATACAATCCAGCACTGTGCCATTTAATCCCTAAATTAAAATCCTCCCAAGGAGACAACTTAACCCCTCCAACCCAAAACACCCTTGGGTATGCATTTCCTTAATTATTAATATTTTGAAAAAATTCTCCATTACTTATTGCCTCTATGGACAAGTAAAAAAGCAATGAAATAAAATGCACTTACACTTCTGGCTGAGAGAAGAAAAACTGTTTAGCAACAAGCTGCGGAGTTATTATCAATGCAACTCAGATAACCAGCAGCTGTGGGGAAAGGAAGTAAGAGCACAAAGATGTTTGAGCAGGAATTACTGCTTCTTGTGAAGAGAATTAAGGGAAGAAGCTGTGAAAAAAATAAATGAAGAACAACAAAAACCCTGAAACCTTCTTCTGCCCTCATGTTTCCAGGAATCACTTGCGGAATATATATGGTTATATCACAAGAATTAATTAGCCTGATGGACCCAATGGGAAGCAGTAAAAAAGCCCATGATATCAGCGATACTTCTCTGGTTTATTTTATTGGATTTCACACTCTGAGCACAAAGCAGAAAGAAAGAAAATGTATCTCCTGAAATACACAGAGATCAAGAAGAGCAGCAGTCGCATGGATAATTGGTGCTGTTAATACGTATGCTACGGATCCCGCATTCTGCTCCTCCAGAAACTTTGAAAAATAAAGCTAATTTGGGGCATTTGGGTGCATCACTACCAGTGCGTTCAGTTAAAAAATAATTTCCTCTACTGTGCTGCCTTGCTGGATACCTGAATAAAACCCATTAATGTTCCCCCTCCCACCTCACGAGTCTAGACAACTCATGCCTGAAGAAGAGGATGATCAGAGGAAAAGGGCATTATTTCATAGTGATACAGCAAAGAGAGAGAAGTTACTTGTAATAAATCATTTTTTAAATGATCCCAAATGTTTGAAGTTTCTAGTTGTAACTTTACTAGTTACAATCAGTAACTGTTTCTGCTAGCCTTGAACTATGAAGTCCATTATCATTTAAAACACATTTGCTTTTCTTGAAGAACTCAGATTTTTATGAAGCTGTTTCAGCTGATGTTCCTAATCTGCATCCAAGACAACTTCTTTGTCTATCTAAATTGTCTTTATATATATATAAAGACTATATGTATATATATA
>NW_009601603.1:13960-26617 GCF_000690535.1 Cariama cristata | reverse complement strand
TTTTTTCTCTACAGACTTGTTTCATTTGATTTAAAAGTTCTAAATGATTAATATATCTACTAAAAATAATTTGCCGTATTTTTTCTTTCTACTATCAAGTTTTCTAGCCAGTTGGAGTCCTTTCCATAGAAATTGTTTCAGTGGTTGCAAGTAATCATGTTGATCATTTTTATCTGATGATGTTTCTATAACCCTTACCTTCTGCACAAGAATTTGCTCTTTCATTACAGGCATTTGCTCAAAGTTGTAAATTTTATAATTAGAGAATATGTGCTAGAAAACTCTAGACTGATGGGACATCTACATTAATTTTGGGATGTGGGAGAGATTTAATCCTTAAAGAAGAAAGAATATATGAGCATCAAACTGTCATGTAATTTGAAATCCCGGTGCTATGGCAAGACATGCATTAATTCTTAGGCAACTTCATATGGGCCACTTATGAAAGTTGCTTGCAACGTGATGTCAAATTCTGTAATAATACTTTTGTTTAAGTGCCAAGTAGATTTTAAAAATAGCATCTCAGCATCTGGGTCTTTCTACAATTAATGGGTATTATTCAATTCTTCTGCTCTCCAGTGTTATATTTACCAAATAACTTCTTAATTTTGGTCTCCAAGACTGTTCATTTTGTTATGAGAATCTTGGAAGAAACTTCTCATTGGTGCTGATCAAGAAGACAGTGATAGAGAAGTAGCACCTGGCTTCGTATACCCTCATAATATTATACTAACTCATAAAATTTATGAAGGCTTTGATGCTTTTGCCTTTTTGATTCCAAAACTTTATGAGGACTAGGGATTTTAATTTTTAGATCATGAATGCTGTTGGTGAGGTCTTCTGGGAAGATTATTGAGCTAGAGATCAAAAATTTATTCTGTCACTTAAAATGGGGCAGTAAGATGCTTCTGAAAGGCAATCAGACCTGCTCTATCTGGTGTCCTCTGAAAGGCAGAGGATCCCTTCAGAGATGTGTCTCTTTAGAGAGAAAATGCATTCTCCCTGGCTCTTGCATGCTTTGTTCTGACTTTTGTGATCTTCGCTCTCTGTGTTCCCTGAAAAATATCACTGTTTCTGTGATTTATAGATCAAAATGCATTCTCTGATGTAGCTGGAGCTTGATCCCTTCACTGCTTTGAAAACTTGAACCAAGGCTTTCAGCTGGTGTAAGAACATGACAGGATGCCAGTGGAAGGTTTTCAGCATAAGCTTCATGTTCTTACTAAACCCAGATCCCTGGAAGAAGGAGAGCAGTCACATAGGCACCATCGGGGGCCGTAAGTAATTTTGACTTTCAGATTTACCTATGAATTAGAAAAAGAGAGCATAGCAGTACAAATGCACGAATCAGGGTAGCTATGCCTTCATCTAGGAGAAACATTTTTCTAAAAAGGTATGGATGATGAAAGATGTTTTTGGAAAACTTTACTATTCAAAGTATAACTTTGCATCATTTTAGTAAGTGGCAGATTTTGCCGTTGTTAGAGGAAAATGTGGATACCTTTTTAAAGAATTTCTTCTATCTAGCATCGTTTTGGTCCTTTCTCATTTCTGTTGTTAGTTGTTCTTTCCTTCATTCACGAGCTCAGAGGCCTTCTGATTTCAAGAAGGTTTGATTGCCTCGTCTGAAAAGGAGTGGTGTATAGTAGCGTGCTACCAGAACACTGCTGACAGCTAAACCAGTCCATCTCACATCCTTTTCTTTGCCACAGGTCCACAAAGAAGAGGAGGAATAATGTGACCCACGGAACAAAAGCCTTTAGAAAGGAGGAAGAGATGCACGCCACGGGTCTCCAGGTGGTTTTGGAGAAAGGGATGCTAGGTGTGTGTCACTGGTTCCTGTACTCCCGGCACGTAAGCATGAGCATTGGCAGTTTGCTAGAGACTGCCCTGCGGGATGCACAGGCCTGACCAGACCGGCTGTTAGCAAATGGTTTCCACCTACGAGGGTGAGGAAGAAGAGGAAGCATAGAGGCAGCTGGCCAGACAGCAGCCGTACCAGCCACACCACAGCAGCAAAGCAGATGTACAACAGGCTAGGAGTAAGGAAGGTAAGTTCGTCTTGTCCGCAGACACAAGGTTTTTTTTCGAAGTGTACCTAAGTTGCTGCAGGTCTTTGGTTTGGGCTGCCTTTTGAAAAATTGGTGTTCCTGCTTTTTAGTTATTTTGCCCAGGAACAGGGGACTGGAGCATAATGTAAGAGCAGTATGTAACTTTCCGCTTTGAAGCTTCTGATTTTCTGTTTTGTTTTTGATGGAAACTTGCTAACCAAGATGTTCTCTCTAAATAACCGAAACAATGTTTCTATGTGTAAAGATACACAAACATTTGTTTGATTGTAACCCATGTGGTTAGGGTTAGATTTCATTAGCACAACATGCCTACTTCCAGAAAAAGAGCTTAATCTTTGGATTTGAATGTAAACTTGATATCCAGAGATGTTATTTCACATTTATTATATAATTTACTTTAGTGCGCAATAAAATTCTGATACGTTAAATTTACTAAAATCAGTGCAATTCAGCTTAATTTTCTGTTGGCTCCCCCTCCCACTATAGTTGAAAACTGGAAAGGGATAAAGTGGGGCAACTGCATTTTGTAGAAAATGACCCAGCTGATTCCATACTTACAGCCTTGATTAACCTGACAGGGAGGAGTGGAATAGCCGGCAAGTCAAGCGCAAGGTTGAAAATATCAAAGTTGTGGAGCATAGTACCATAATTACCGAAGTACATCAGGTATTATTAGGATTTTGATAGTTCCCTCTTATGACAAGTATAGTAATGAGAACAGAAAATATACAAAATTAATTTATTTTCATGACAAAAATAGTAATGAGATGAGATGATTACATCCAATTCGCAATCTCAAAGTTGTCATTTCTCAATGGACTGGACCGGTAATCTTAGTAGCTTAATTAAATCAGTGATAATAATTCCTCCTCCCTTCCCCCATCTGCTCAGAAGGATGGAAAGGCAACAGGATTTCCACAATAAAAGTTGCCTTCAGGTTTGCACTCAAAACTGTGATTATTTATTTTATAATATACTTTTATCTACGCTGTTGAACACTACTGTTTCAGAGCTTGTGAGCTGATCTTTGGAAGAGACCTCAAGAACTGTTAAACACTTTCCTGAAGATGCATTACTTATGTTGCATGGGAAAACTTTATAAGTGTCATTTCTATAAACACCATACCAATGTTTTGTTTTCCTAGAACAACAGTAGAACAGTTTTCTTGTATATTAATATTTGAGGATATGATCAAAAAATAATGTTTGGCCTTAACATCTATTTATATTGTGAACTTATTGGTGCAGCATAACTGAAAGGTTTTTAAAGTAACTGGCATCCAATTAAAAATCATATTCAAGAGCACTACACAAAACTCCAGAAATTAAGATTTTAATTAGTCAATTAGTAGCACCCATATTTGGTTACATTTCTACCCTGGAATGCCCAGTAAAGCTGAAGTATCTATTTATTTTATGCCACCAATAGCCATTAATTACAAATTAGGCCATCTCAGTGCTTTAGGCTTAGTACTTAGTGGTACCTTCTTAAACAAAAAGCACAAAGGACACAGGGGAAATTGAGAGTTGATCCAGCTTTATTATCAAATCTTTTAAAATAGCTACAGCCAATTTGTCTGTCTTTCTTGATACTTGCTTTATTTCTTTGCAGCCTCTTCTCTTTCTCAGGAAAAGAGGCTACAAGAGAAGCCAATTTAATTCTGTCTCTGATTTTCTGAAACGGGTATAAAGCTAGGTTTCTTACAAGTTAACTCTGTTAGCATCATCCCCATCTGATTCTTGCTAATCAATTTAATCAATTTTTTTAAACTAAGTTCCTCTGATTAACATCAGCTTCCAAATATAAAAATAATTTGCAAAGTCTCTTAGGTTTTATATTAGCCATTTAGATATCTGAATTATTAGATAGATTCTCATATCTGAGTTTTTTCTCTTAAATTCAGCATTTCTTAGAAGTTGGAGACAGGGTTAATAGAAACAACCTTAAAAGACTAAGGTGCTCAGTCACACTGCTAAAGAAGTAGGTGGCAAAAAAGTGCTTTATCTAATATTATATCATCATCCGCTGTGGATGTTTCTAATGAGAATCCTTACCGACTTGTTCCAGTGCTATTAGATACATCAGCAAAAAATCTGGAAGAAAATATATGGACTTATTACTGAGAAAATGTACAAATGGCACTAAAGCTGATGGTATAGTAAATAATTATGAAGATAGCTTATATATGGACTGGTCTAATTTGCCTTCTAAGGTGTTTCCTTTGGAAAAAACATGATCATTTTTTAAAATGGCCAAATGCAGGATTGCAAAGTTGAGGACGAAGAATGTAGGGCACACTTGCAAGGCGTGAGATAATATCCTGGAAACACACCTCTCAGAGAAGGGCCTGGGGTCACCGCCGAGATAATAGTCAACGGTGTGCAAGTTGCCAGAGTTGTGTTACAGCTATGGGAAGATATGTGATCCTTGAGTAGAGAATATTAACTAAGGGTGGTATGCTTACTATGAAAATGTTGAGGATCTTTCCAGCCAAAATCATTAGAACATCAAAACCTGGACCATGGCATGCAGCTTCCAAAGCCACCCAGGAAAACAAACGGAGACAAATCAGTTCCCTGAGAATTTAGAACTGGTTACACAAGGGAACATTTTCACAAAACAAGATTTCTCCAGCTATGTGTTTCTTCTTGTGGATATTCTTCCTTGAATGCTGAGGGAGCAGGTTATCGGCAGTGGGTAGTTGCTGATGCTATCCAGCCTGGGACAGGCGCTGGCAGGGGACCCCAGGGCCAGGGAAGGTGCGCCCACCCCAGTCGTCCCCGCCACGGGGCAGCTGTGGCTGCTGTGGTCTGTGGGGAACAATGGGCTGGGGTCTTGCCCAGCTTTGGCTGTGGCGGTCAGGGATCATGCACTGCCCCTGCCATGGGATTTACATACCGTGGTCTCTCTTTTCCCCACTGATCCTAGCTTGCAGGTATTTTGCTTCTCGCTCTGTCATCTCTCCCATGCAGCGATTTCTCACGTCACGTCCTGCAGTTTTCCATGTCTGTGCCGTTCATTGAACCTCAGGCCAAGGAGAGTCACTGGGCTGCTCATCTGCCTGCAGCCCTAACAGGGAAAAAATAATGCTGTTTGAGAAATACTGAAGTTATGTAAGGCCTGGCTGCTTTATGAATTTTTTCTCGCTTACATAAAGCCGGGTGTGGGAAACGCTGTCATTTGTCCCCTTTAATTAACACTAAAGAACCTCCACTACATTTATTGCACCTAGAGATTTTCATCTGACATGCTACTTGCTATTTGCAAAAGCTCTACAGTAGTTTGTGTATATTAGATATAGTCTGAATCCCGTTGTGAAATCCAGTGTTTGGGTTGGAGCTTTACCTTTTAATTTCTCATAACTTCAGATGATCATATAAGTAAATACAATACAGGTTGTGAAAGTACATCAGGACTTTAATGAAAAACCAAGTAGAGCTTTCACTTATCTTTTAACTTTCTATTTTCCTGGAAGAAATTGTTTCTGTCAATATTTTATTATGACAGGGATGAATGGGAGAAGGAGGTGAAGTCTAATCTAAGCAGATGGTTGTCAAAAACTGCACACAGAAACTGCGAATATCAAAAGAAAGAAGAGACTTTCCTCCATTTTGTCTTTATGTCATGAGTAGTGAATAAAAGATACATTATAGCAAAATGAGAAATAGTAAAAACTAAGTAAAGCAGAAAATGAAAAAGAACAAAGGCAAAGTTGCTGAAAAATATTTTGTAGACAAATCTGTGTGATTGCTCTTAGACCTTTAATAGTCAATGAATGTTGATAGAATGGAAAACAATAAAAACAATGGAAACCATAAAAAACTATATTCATGCATTGATAATCTCATTTTTGAGATATTACAAGGAAAATTAATTTTGACAAGAATAAAAGAATGTCTTTCAGGCTGTTCCTTGGTTACTGACAAACCAAGTGTGTCGCTTGGATGCGAGGACAAGCTAAGTAAACTTGTAAAACAGATAAGGTGCTTGAAGTTTTACATCTGGCTGTGGATGAAAATCTAAATGTTAACTCAAACTTTTCTTTCCAATCAGAGACTTCTTCTTAGACAATCTACACCTTGATTCTTGACTTGTGCTGGAAAATCATAAATTAGAACTGTCTTTTTAAATTTAAAGAAATTTCTAGATAAAAGACCTGGACTAATTATTGGCTATGTAATTGGGAAGTATACAAGTTAAACAGAAAATTGAACTAATGGAAAAGTATGTATCTACCAGGCTTTTTAAAATAGCATTTGACTGCTTTGCGATCTTCATCTGAACAAATTTGTATACGTTGTATTTCAATGCTTACACATGTGAGAGTAATTCCTTAATGGAATTTTTTATAAACAGATTAGGACTACACAAATGACTCTTGGTGTCACTGCAGAACGTGTTTGTGTGTTCAGGTTACGAGGTCACTTAAACTCGCACTGCAGCAGAATTTATTTAACTGACTTACAGAATAAAGAGGGGCTGCAACATGCATTTCAAGTGAAGTGAGTGCCTTTTGAACTGTGCTAAATTGAGGGTCTGCATTGGCTTGGATTAATAAATCATTGCATATTATATACATAGTATTGTGTTATATATAGTATATATAAAATATAAAATACGCATAATATGATACTACAGTAATTGTAATTCCAAAGTATGAGCATTCTTTAAAAACAAAGGAAACTGATTTTTTTTTCCCAGATAATTTGCATCTGAATTTAATTTTGAACAGTAACATTTTTTTTTTTCCTCATTCCTTCTGCCCTTTTAGAACAAGGGCACTAAATCCACAGTCTATTTCCAACTAGTTTTTCAGTTACTAATGCTTCCTATTCAAAAAGCAGAGAGGCTTCACTTTTTATGCAAAAGTATTCCTGTTTTAAAGCTAGAGGTTAATTTGAGCACTGAAAATGTGTACACTGCTTTGGCAGCTTAACAGGTACTTTGAGCCCTTGTAAGCTGATTTATACTAGCAAGAATAAAAATTACAAGGGTTACTAATCTTCATGCTGAAATCATTAAGATAATTACCACCAACTGTTTTATTATCCAAGTATATTAAGGGAAATGTAGTTGCATCCTCGAGCAATGAGTAAAAACTGAGTAGGTATGTAGCAATCTGTGCTTTAAATGGCATGTTGAAAAATGTATACTGAAACTGGTGCATGTGCCTGGTAGCATTACATAACTTTCCCATCGGTAAACTTAAAAAGTGTGTATATTAAGTGGAACATTCTCTCTGCAAGAAGATCCATTATTTCTCACAATATGGCCACATCAGAACTCCTTTTCTGGTATTTTCGATTCATTACAGTGCTTCCTCTGATTCGGTTTACATCTTCTCCTCATGTCAGATAAGGCTATTTTGCGTGATTTTTTTTTTTTTTTTTTAAATTCAAAACCTCAACACTTTCAAAATCTATTTGTAACAGTTTTTTTTAAAAAAATATTTTTAATTTGAATCTTCTAAGGAAAATTAACAAATCTTAGAGGATTCTCTTTTATAATCAGTGCTGCGAGTAGGTTTTTGCTTTCCTTCCCTTCATGTTCAACACTAAAAATATTTCCCATTCTCCCAAGAGGAAGATGTAAATGTCTCCATGAAGTCTCATTAGACTCCCATAAAATTCAGAAAAGATATGAAAGTTATTCTGAAGGAATGGGTACTTACTGCTATCATTTGCACCAAATCTGTGCCAGATTGATCCCAGCACAGCTTGAGCAAATAGGTTTACAGCCACATATAAATAATTTCTAGTCCTTTTTCTTTTATAATAAATAACAAAATAAAGTAACCTTAACTTCCCAAAACATTCTTTTCTAATTGTTAAAGTATCAGGAAAGCCTTTAATGAATAAAATAAGGATTTATTTTGGTAATGGGATAAAAGTTCTTAATAAGCAGTGAACTTTTATTTTTCAGTTGTATTATTTCAACATTGTTATATTAAAAATAAGGTGGAGGAGAAGTCTGTCAGGTAATCTTTGCTATTTTCTACTCTGAAAACTGACCTGGAATCTATGCAATAGGTATAATCCACGACAACTAGACTAGGAGAAGTGAGCATCATGAGGAAATAAATCAGAAAAAGAGGTGGTATACATGAACTCTATATATTTAAGAAGTTTCTGTTGGGTGTCAGACCCTTGCTATTAGGGCATACGTTCTGCATAAATGGGAATTAGAGGAAGGACTTCAGCAGTGAAAAACAAATAATAGCAAAGAAAACTTTAAACTTTAGAATAGTTGGAAGAGGATGATTTTACTTACCTCTTAATACTCTCTGCTTGCAGAGAACTACTTTCCAAATTGGAAGTGTATTGCACAAATGAGATTGGAAGGATGTATTGCACAAATGGGCAGCGAACTTGGAAGTGTTTTCAACTGCCCAGCAAAAATGTCATGTCTCCTTTCAGGCTCATGCCTCGGATGCTGTCAGCTCACAAAAATGAAAAGCAAGGGATCTAGGGGAAAACGATGAACCAAAAAAATACAAATAAAGACATAATTCCTGGAGGTTTTTCTTGGTTTGGGTGAGTCAAAGCCACACTTGTACACAAGACCCACGTTTCCTCTCTTTTCATTGCCTTGCCCTCAGGTAGCTATGGTTGTGATTTCTTCCCACGGTCGTGTGCTATTGCTTTGCAACACGTGGGAAAGAACTTTTTAAAGTGTGTGTGTGCTTGAATGAGATGCAGAGTCATTTTAATGGCTACGAGTTGTGGCAAAATAGAACTACAAAACGTATCAAGGCTACCACTGTGCATCTCTTAACAGCTGAGGCAGTCCAAGGCAGCCACCCACATATCTAGAAAATGGAGGCATCCACAAATAAGTTGTTATAATGCAGATATTTTCAACACTGTTGTTGTTGTCATCTGAATTTTAATGAGTTCCTCACCTTTCTCCCGTACGTTTCCTCTGTATCTGAGAAGACATCCTTCTCATGGGAAGGCCCACTATCATATTAAAAGCTCCCTCACCCTTTGAAGCTATAAAAGCCAGGATGATTATGTCAACAAACAAAATCTTCTGTACGCACTGTCATACCCTTAACTGGTGTAAATTGACTTAACATCATTGACTTTAATGGCCCTATATTTACAAAACATTTATGTCAACTGTGAGTCTGAACCATTGTATTAAACTCATTACAATGTGAGCTAACTATCCAGGGTCTATATTTATACTTTAGATGATTCTGTTCAAACACACAAGGAAAACATTTCCAGGAAGCTCCCCATTTAGCCTTTTAAAAAGGTCCAATTGCTCTATATTTCATTAAAATTACCTACTCAAAGAATTAAGGAGAGGAAAATAAACAACCTTTAGGGCTCGTGTTTGTGATGTGTCTGCCACAGAGGGTAACAGAGATACCTTGAGATCCTGCTGCATTATAAAGATGTTTTTGCCTTAGTGAAGAGAGTTCAAACTTTTGCTCACACTGAAGAAAGAACATATGATGGTCTTGCAAATATGTATAATATTATGAAGCTCAAACAGAAAGTCATTGCTGAGTCCCTGGAGTTTTGGAGAGGAACAGGGAAAACAGAGGTGAGTTTTTTGGATGTGGCATCTTGTTTTTATTTCAGCTTTTTGGTTGTAAGGGATGTGTACAAGTGTAGTGCATTAGAAAGACGTTTAGAACATGTGTAGTTACAGAAATGTCTGACATAAGGGAAGTGCCCGGGGGATCTGAGGTCAGAGGATAGCTGATTGCTCATACATTATCCAGTAAAATAAATAAATAATTGGCATTTTAGTCGCTACAAAATCAGTAGAAAGCACATAGGTTGCCAGTTTGGGACAATATATAGATTCCTGAACAGAGCTGTTAAGATTTTAGAGATAGTATTGAATGATCTTTCTGTTAACAAATAAGATACTGGATGTTGCCTAATTTTAACTGTTGCTCACATCTTGGAAATTATAAGAAAATAAAAGCAGTATGGATTTTTACACAGTAACACATTAACTTTCTGGAAAGAATGCTGATCCTTTTGAATTACATGACAATTTGGAAATTTCCTAGTCCTTACAGAATGCTTATGAAACTTAGGCACAAAAAAGCACAAAGAATGCTTCAAGGGGAAGCACTCTAGCCAAACAGGTGACGAAAGAAAACATATGCAAGCGGGATGACCATTTCAGACCTTAAAAACAATAAAAGACATTATGTTAAAAGTAATCTCTGCACCATTCTGGACAGTATGGAAAAACCTAAACATGCTGCAAGTCATACTCTACATTGCAAGAGCTGGGCTGTGACTTAGGGTTTCCAAGAACAGTTGACGGTCACAGCTGGAGAATTGAATCAAATTGAAAGTTCAGATCTTTCGGTGTTTTCCTTTTCAGTTTTCTTTGGTATTTCTCCTCCTGAATGTGGGTGACATGACCTGTATACGCAAGCACTCTACACAATGTCTGTAAGTAGAGAAGGGAAGGGGGTGGGTTTCACACAGCACTTGAGCGGTGTTTTGTCACCCTTGTCAAAGGATGTTAAAAAATGGTACAGGAAGGAGTTCCCATTTGGTAGCATACGAAGAAAAGGTCTGACAGTTTGCTGCATATGGAAGTCGATGCTGCACATTGTCTAGTTGCAGACCCAGCTTTTCCTTCAAAAGCTGCTTGCTAGATCTCTAATAATGCTAGCCACGTTCACTAAATGAGAGTTTGGGGATGCGGTTTCTTGCACGGTAAAGCTGAAATATGTTGGTATGGATTTTTTTTTTTTTCCACCTAACATCTGACAGCCAAGAGATCTGGGTTTGAGGGACTAAATTTGCTAGATTCCAGCACACCTGTCAGTTGTTCAGCCAACATTTCCAAGGCCTAGTGAGACTTGTAGGCGCTCAACTAGGTAGAACATTTCATGAAAAATACAGCATTTGACTTCCTAAACTCTAACTGTCCTTATCATGCTGTATTGAATAGGAAAATAGGACAGAACTAATTTTTTCAATCAGTATCCTAACTGGGTTTGGATGTACAGACAGGACATTACCTTCACACCAACCTGTGAGTTTATACAGTTTACCAGACATCAGTAATACTGAATATGTTACTGAATGTCTTCACAACACCACAAGGTAACTAATGCTGTTTGCTTCTTGAAGACTCCAGAGTCAGAAATCGGTGGCTGTTTTTAGCTCAGATCTTCTAGTAAGCCGCAATGCTCGCGATGTTGAAACCGTGCAACTGCAATGCACAGTCTGCATACAATTCAGAGATGAAATATAATCTCTACTTCCCTCCCATGTCCAAAAATATTTTGCCCTGAAAACTCCTGCTGGGGTGACTCATCTGTATCATAGAATACAAGAGCAACTTGGTTGTGATGCCCAGGGTTTTTATTAAGTGTGTGTCATGTGATTTTTGTCCTTGAAATTTGTGGAAAGAAAAGATTGCCGACCCATTTCAGAACACGCAAATGTCTAAATTGACATTGTCTTGCCTATGACTCAGAAGCCCACCTTTTACTGAAGACATGCTACTGGTAACTGCAATTTATAATTATTTATGTAATTCTGGAGGCTTATGGGAAAACTGGATGAATAACAATTTAAGTATGTTGTCAACCAATTTCTTTACATAATTGCAACACCTTTGCATGCCCAATAGCTAAGCAGTGGCACACCAAATTTTATAAAGAAGTTACTCTACTGCGTTTGAATGTGTGGTGCTTTCCATGCAGCACTATCCACAGATAACTTTAAGAAAAAAAGAATAAAACGTTCATATTCCTCTCCATCACAATTGGCACCTGTCCATTCTAAAAGAAATATAGGCTTCACACAAAAGATTTAGGCTGAAAATCTTCAGGATATATTGATCTGAAATGCTTTTAAGATACTTTCAACCACATATGTAATAATTACCATGCAGATATAATCCCAGAAAATACAACGGAAAAATTCATACTAATTCCAGATGTAAAGAATCATCAAGTACATGAGAAGTTCTGTCAATGTCAGTGTGACTTGTTAGGTAAAAAGGTAAAACTAGGTCTTCAGTCTTTCTTGCCCTTTTTGCAGAAGTGAATTCAACAAGCTGTTGATGAACATTCTGTAAAAATGAAATGTATTTCAAGGCTAAAATTTAGTATGAACGATACTTCAAGGTATCTTGTGGATATTTTGACAGATGGCTGTGACGACATTCTTAACATGTAAATTGTAAAATTAAAAATGGAGAAAAAAAAGAAGGAATTTTAACTTTCAGTAATTTGTGGTTCATAGTATCAGTTACCAAAGCGTGAGAATTTTATACAGATTGTTTCACAAAATGAGCAACTTTTAAAATAATTCTGGAGAGCAAGCACAGTAAACTACATAAAGCCTGATTTCATATCAGCAACAAAATACTTCTGTTTTGTTAAAAACATTACATTTTACCAATTTTATTTTTTAAAATCCAAGTTAAGAAGTTGATTCTGTTAAAGTTTCTTAAATGACAAAATGACCTCTGGGATTTTAAACTGTTCATTTTCTTAAAATTTTAAGTACACTTTCAATTGCTAAGAATAACAAAGAAGAGTAAAAGTTGCAGATAATATAGCTTATTCTGAGCAAAATCCAGCCTGAA